>NW_020664530.1:9417490-9434742 GCF_002925995.2 Terrapene triunguis
ACTAAATTGGAATCCTCTTACAATTCAATGTAAATTATACAAAAGTATTTTCCTGTTGCTATACCATTTTTACGCCCACCATTTTAGCAAGCAGAGCCAAAATAAAGTCCCATCAGGAAGCAGAGAACAACAAAAAATGAGAGCTTGATTCTGCTTTTAACCTACATTACTCACTGTCTTTCGTCAGCTATTTATTTAATTTACTAACAATGTGTGTCTGTTTTCTTTTCCTGATAATATATTAAATATGGGAGACGTTTTGTGGCAGTTCTACAAATTAATTGCTTTTCAAATTAAACACTGGGGACATGAGTTTGGCTGTAGACTGGCAGTGTAAATCTGCAAATTTGGAACAACTGAAGCATTGCAAGCAGACTGCAGGCGGTCACCAGGCTAACTGCTCAGATCCTCTCTTAACTGGATTCAGCAGGGGCCGTAAGAGGTGGGGGGGGGGGGGGGGGTTGTTGTTTTTTTTAAGGCTGGTAAAGGTAAAAGAGACATCCATCCATCCGACACTAATTTTACTGTCACACTTGCTCACAGATAGGTGTCATTCTAGCCAAATGCAAATTCATCCCAACCTGAGCTGGTTGGACAGAAAACAGTTCCATCACATTTTTTTCAAAGTCCGGTTTCATCAAAATCTCAATGTTTAATGGGAACATGTAGACTGACAAAAGTTTCAACCAAAAAGCGTAGAAGTGAATCATTTTGACTTTCTTATTTAGATTCGTTTCATTTAGACTGTTATAATATTCAGTTCAGTATGTTTTTATTGATATTACATATTTTATTTACATTACATTTCAACATTATTAAATGTAATGACCATTTCTGTGAAAAATTTCACTATTGCAACTTTTCATTCTAATTTCAGAATTTCGTGCAGGATGGACATTCTGTTCTCTGATCAGCTGTACTCACCACCAATCACTAGCAGGAAGTATGGGCTAGATTCACAAAAGGATTTGGGCTCCTAACTGCCACTTTAGATGTCTAAATCCCAGAATAAGGCCCCACTGGGAATCAAAAAAACCCTACTTGGCTGTTGCCAAACCTTGTAGGTTCCTTAACTCTCTCTCGGCACCTAAGTTTTTGCAGTCCAAGTTCCCTAGGTGCTTATATTTCTGCCTCTGTGCATCAGCACTACAGCCTTACTTTAAGCATCCAGACACCTAAGCCCCAGAGCAATGCACAAATTGGGGAGAATAGACATTCCTCTGCCTTATTCACTTGCAGGGTCCTAAGTTTGCTCAGAGTTCACCTACTGGATCGAGCCCCCATAGACAAACTCACACAAAATGGCGGCAGCAGCAGAACCTTTCTCATAACTTTAAGCTCAGCAGTTAGGGTACTCACCTGGGATGTGGGAGACCCCCAGTTCAAGTCCCCCCTTTGCCTGAGGCAAGTGCCTGAACCACAGAACTATGGGATAGTCTGATGTGGGGCTCTCCCAGTCTCGCCTGTTGAAGCTGTTCCAATGTGGATAAATGATTAAAGAGTCATTGGAGAAAGGGAACTGGATCCAGGGTCTCCCACCTCCCAGTGAGTGCTCTAACCACCAGGCTACAGAGTCATAGAAGCTGAAACCAAGGGTATTGGAGGTGCTGCTGCACCCCCTGGCTTGAAATGGTTTCCATTATATGCAGGGTTTACAGTTTGGTTCAGTGGTTCTCAGCACCCTCACTATAAAAATTATTCCAGCATCCCTGTACAGAGTCATTCTCATGTTTGCTCTCTTTGGCCCAATGACTCTTTCCTTATTTATTCACAGTGGAACAGCTTCAACAGGAAAACTGAGGAAGGCCCACATCAGAATATCCCATAGCCTAGTGACTAGGACATTCACATGAAACGTGGCAGATCCCACTTCAAATTCCTTTCCCCTTTCAGACAATGGTCTCCCACATCCAAGCTGAGTGCTGTAACCACTCAGCTAAAAGTTATGAGGGGGTTCTCCCTGAACCTGTTCCCCCCAGCTTCTTTAAAAAATGGCATAAGCACCTAACCCCAAAAGAAAGTTTTGCAGTTGAGAATCCCACATAGAGGGATGTGCCTCCCTGAAGCACAGATTTAGGCCCTAACTCCCTGAGAGAGGCAGAGCTTAGGTCGCACCCCTCACCCTAATATCTGCTGGTTAGCTTAGGCAAGGAACCGCCTAGCATGCTAGCATTCTGTGGTACCTATCTCTCCTCATTCATTGTACAGGGAGCCTAGTCACCTAACTCAGGGTATGTCTACACTTACATTTTATAGCACTCTAACTTGCTGGCTCAGGGGGCAGCAAGTCTGAGCGCTTTAAAGTGCTAGTGTAGACAGGCTCCGAGCGCTGGAAGCCGGGCTCCCAGTGCTCGGAGCTAATCCCCTCGTGGAGGTGGATTACCAGGGGCGCTGGGAAAGCTCTCTCCCAGCGCTCGCGCACGGCCACACTCGCACTTCAAAGCGCTGCCGTAGCAGAGTTCCCGTGGCAGCGCTTTGAAGTTCCCAGTGTAGACATACCCTCAGCTTTTGTGAATCCCAGTGATTTTCTAGGTGAATAAAAGTTAGGTGTGGTGACACTCAGCAGTACCAGACCTAAGTTTCTTGATGAATCTAGCCCTATCTAAAAAACTTGAAGCCCCAAGTTTCAGAGTCCAGGTCAGCTGACTCAGGCTCACAGAGATCATGCTGTGGGGATAAATGGCTAAGCCCAAATGTCTCCACTGTAATTTTATAGACCCAGAGCATGAGCTCTAGTCAGATTACCTGGGCCAGCAACCGCTGTGCCATGGTCTTTTATCACAGTGTCCTTAGGTACTAATATGGCCCCTATCACCATAGTATCTAAGTACCTCGCAATCTTTAATGGATTTATCCTCACAACACCATCATATAGGGTGGTACTACTAAGCCCATTTTACAGATGGGGAACTGAGGCACAGAGAGACAAACTGATCATTACAACTTCTGTCCTGAAAAAAAATAAAAAGTGTCATGAGAACTGGGAAACATCCAAAAATAGGGCATGCTTTGACCAAGTGTACTCAAACTGAGTCAAACACATACGCTAATGATATGCTATTATCTGAAAGAGTCAGATTTGGAGCTAATATAGTGAGTGTAAATTCTAGCTGTCCTACTGTAGAATTGTTTGCATTTGTAATTCCATTTATCTCTGTAGCCAGTAGGGAGTTCTAAGGATGGAGTTTTTGGCAAGACCTTTGACCCTACTTATTCAGTCATGGGTGACTAGATTTCAATGAGACTGAAATTTGCCATCACAAGTTTTTCTCATCTCTCCATGACATTGCTGGAAATCATAGCAGCTAATGGCACCAAATACTATAATGTTGACCCTCAGTGATTTGAAACTTGCCTTTCACCATTATTAATATATCACATGCAGTTACAGAACATGCCAAATCATTAGTCCTCCCTAGGAAATGAGTATCAGAACCAACATAAAACAGATTTAAATCATGTAATTTTCAGTTTATTAACTGGACTAATGTGAAAAAAGTACAAGGGTTCTCATTTGGGATCTAATACTCCTCCCATTAGAGGTACTGGCAAAACTCCCAATGTCTTCAATGTTGCAGGATGAGATTGCTAGTGACTTGAAGTCAAGCAAAGGCCTGGCCCTACAAGCTACTAAAGATGCTCCCATCATACTTTATTACAGTCCCAGTGACTCTCCCTGTTAAGTAGCACAGAAATGATTCAGAAGGAAATTTACCAGTCCTCTAAATGCAGGAGCTCTTTACAATTGGCTGACGCGGATCACACAATCCCGCTCTTTTTCCACTTTGCAGCCTTCTCCAACGTGCAGAAGACTGAACTGCAGTATAATCTTAAATTGAAGTGAAAGCTAGACACCTACATTAGGCCTGTGAGATTGTGTTTAAACAACATTTTTCCAACAATGGTGACTATATCCAGAGCCCTGTGTATTCCATGCCGCAGCTACAGAATTCACAATGGAATCCAGAAATCTCGCCAGAAATCGTGCTTTAGAATATAATATTTCATTTTCATCAAAATGGTTGTGAATGTAACCTTGAGAGTCTGAACCAAATATAAACTGGTATAGTATTGTCTTCCTGAATCTGTAGACAGCCTGAAAAAAATAGCACTGAGAGGCATGAACAATTTCATTTAAACTATTTTAGCACAAATGCCTAGTTAATGTATTCATCCTATAATCCCAGTTCCCCTCCCCCAGTTGCGAAGAGCCCCAGCATCCCCCTTATTATCTGTCAAACCTCCAGCTTCCCCCTGACAACTAAGACAATGCAGTTATGTGTTGTCAGTACAAGTATCTGTGGCACACTGAAAACTGAAAATGTGGTGACAGAATGAAAGCAATGAAATACAACATACAAATAAACATAGTAGTACACATTTTCACAATCAACTCATTTTAAAATTTCCTTTTTTAAAATAGCTGTTGCAGAATTTCCAGTCTACCACATGACTCCAGAAACCAGGGCTCGTCCTACAGTATTTCAGACCAGCTTGCACTAGATACACAGGGCCTTGATCACATCTTCAAAAAAGGTGTCTTTCCCCCCACCCCAACCTCCCACAGACACATGCACACTTAAAAATAATAAATAGCAAATCCTATGCCATTATAGTCCAGCAATACCTGGGTACAATATCTTCATAAAAGATGTTCCCTCACACTCTCACACTGTGGAAGAATAGACTCACCACTGGAGTGATCCCTTGTGGCTAGGTGTGCCGTAAAAGGTTGTCATCCTCTAACATTGCCCTGCAGACATCTGCTCTGGCTCTGCAGTGGTCTGGCTCTTCTCATACTTGGCCCTCCAATCAGGTCACATTTTAGTTCCACCCCTTCTGGGGTATCAGTGTCATAAGTGGAGAGTGTTCCACTGTCCCACATGACATTGGTCATTGATATGACATCTTCTACCTCTCCAAGGCTTTTCTTCCATTCCCCTCTTCTGACAGAGTAGTGGCCCTGGGGCTTCTCCATGGAGTCTTTTAACCAACTTAAAAGCGAAACAAAAACACAACAAAAGGAACGTCTGTCCCCTTCCCAACACTCAGAGAGTTACCTCCCTGGAGTCTTGTCTCTAGCCTTTATCCTCCACTTCTGTTTACTCCCAAGGCCATCTCTTGATTGGTCTTCTCTCAGGCACACCGCTAGAATGTGCCTCACCCTGATGGCTTCTCAGTATTTTTCCAGGTTCTACTCTCTACTACTCAGAGAGTGGCTGCAGAGTTCCTTTTCCTCTCTCCCTGCAAACTTCTTCTAATCTGTGCTTCCTTTCTTTATGGTCATCACCTAGCTCTTCTCCAGCTGGACTTCATCTTTAATTAAGCCTGACCCGCCCTCCAGGCACAGTCAGGTAGCATAACTGGCCTCTCAGGGTGACTGTAACTCTTTCATTGCCTGTGGGTCCCTTTGTATCGTATGTTGTCTTAAAGGCAACTCAGGGGAGTGAAGCTGCCCAGCTAGCACATTTTATTTTCATGGCACTATTTACAAATATGGTTATCTTAACAAAAATGTTTAGAAGTAATGGCTAGGTTGATTGAGATGCTATAAAAGACAAGTCTGAGCTATACGGCATCTGATTCATACACTGAAAAGCCTGTATTATGAGCCAGACACAATGCTCCCATTGAAACCAATCGTTTTTTCAGCCACCTAAAAGGGAAGCGAGATCAGGCCATAACTCTCCGATGTACTCTCACAGTGGTGTTAAAACATGGCAGGAAATGGAAATACATGAGAAAGGCTTTACTTTTAGTGTTTTTAGGTTATTGGGTTATTTCTGGCTTGTGATAAACTCTGGCATGTTTCATCAACCTGTGGCAGCGCAGCTGGTAATGTGCTTTTTCCAACATTTCCCCTACTGCAATCTAAAAATGAACAGCAAGGGGGAAAAAGCATCTCTGCAATAAGTATCATAAGTGCCAATTACAACTGAAGTGATGGTCTTAAACTTTTCAATTCCTACCAAAGGTTTATCAAAACAGTTATAAAAAAGTAATGAGAGCTATAGAGAGACACTCACTGGTCTGAAATGTGTTTATTTCAGCCTACCTTAGATGGCATCTCATTTAAGCCTGAATGTTATTTTTTAAGGCATTTTTTAGACAACAGTCATGAATGACAGCTGGCTGACTCTTGCAGTGGTGTTGTAACTGAGTTAGTCCCAGGACATGCCTTCAAAGGTGGCTACCCCTACCATTAGATAGTGCAGGCTAATCCCCTAAGAATAATGGCCTCTAAAAAGCATTAAGCATCCTCTCTAGCTTCTCAGGTTTTTCCTTTCTGATTTTGTAGGTGACATCTCTGGTTTCTACGATACAATCATTTTAATATCTGTGTACATTTTAATCAATAACCCTTTGACAAACTAGCATACACTATGTATTAGAGTTGCTTCAGGTTTTTCATTTTGGTTATCTTTTAATCTCAAATGAAATTTCATTATTCACTCAGCTCATTTGTAGCACTCAGGATTGGCTGCCTATCATACAATCTTGGAGGATCCAATTGCTGAACTGAAGCCTTGCTTTGTATGCGTTCACAAGCAGAAAAATGAATGAAACTCACAAGTATACATTGAATTCATTTGGGGGGAGGGATAGCTCAGTGGTCTGAGCATTGGCCTGCTAAACCCAGAGTTGTGAGTTCAATCCTTAAGGGGGCCACTTAGGAATCTGGGGCAAAAATCAGTACTTGGTCCTGCTACCGTGTTTCCCCGAAAGTAAGACATCCCCCGAAAATAAGACCTACTTCCAGTTTTGCCTCTCGCTGTAATATAAGGCATCCCCCCGAAAATAAGACCTCCCCAATAATAAGGCCACCCCGGAATATAAGGCCCCGAAGCTCCAGGAAAAATAAGACCTTCCCTGAAAATAAGACCTAGCGCATCTTTGGGAGCAAAAATTAATATAAGACACTGTCTTATTTTCGGGGAAACAGAGTAGTGAAGGCAGGGTGCTGGACTCAATGAACTTTCAGGGTCCCTTCCAGTTCTATGAGATACAGCATGTTATAAATAAATATATGGAGATATACCTAACAATCAACATCAACAGACTGGAAGCTTAAGAAATAAGTCTTCAAGGTGGGTTTAATATTTGTATCATTTGTATAAATCATCTGAACATGAATGTTTATATCAAATATCTGTAAGATATTATACTTAATTTGGCTCACTCCTAAGTATCTTACTATCCCAGAACAGCACCATGGATAATCTTATAATCAAATTCTACTCCCATTGAAGTTAATGAAAAAACTATCTTTGAGTTCAGTGGGAGCATTATTAGATCCAACACCTTGCTTTGCATTACTTAATTTCTGCATTCTACAATCAGAAAAAACAGAGGGCTTCACTTCAGAGAGAGGACTTTGAAATGTAATAATTTTCTGCTGTATTCCTTTTCTCCATATTAGTAGCAGATTACAATACCATATTAACTAAGCATATTTATTTATTACATTTGTGTAATCCAGGATAAAGTTAACCATTACAGTTCTCTTTACAGTGGGATTTACTCTAACACAAGGACCACCTATAATTAGATTGGGGAGGGGCATTCTCAAAGACATGTGTGTGTGTGTGTTTGTGTGCACGTGTATATAGAAAAGGAAGCCTCTGTAAGAATACATCTGAGATCTGAGTTGGGAAGCAGGCTAGGATGCTGATTTACAATCAGTAAAAGGATCATGTTCTATTTTTAAGATTTGAAATTCCAAGTTTGGTCCAAGAGTTGGTAGACCATTCCTGGAGATTTCAATAGTGCTACACTGTATAGCAAATTAGTGGAGTCAGCTCCTAGTATACCCCATCACAAAAAACCCCCACCATAACTGGTTCCTATGATGATAGTATTAGCAAAGAGAAGAAAGACTGAATGGCCATGGATACTAAACAATCATCTTCAGTATTGATATATAGCACCATAAGTATACAGGGTACAAAACACAAATCCACACCAAACAAGTTAACTGTTTCTTGCTCTGAAGATCTTACTGTCTGAGGGCACCTCTCGCCCAAAGGATGGTCCCTTTAGATCAGGTGGAAGTACGTTGTCAGGACAGAGTGGGGAAGCTTGCAGTACTTCTATCAGAGTCAGAGATGTTTTGTAGATAGAAAGTGAAGCCGTGTCTAGGACTGTTTGTGTGGCATATTTCATGAGCATTCAACTCATTTGAAAAAAATAAATAAAACTCTACCATGAATTTGTTATCCTAATACTAGATCGGGACTAGTTATTCATCACAAATAAATTTTGATGAATTTTGGCCTTTTGTGTGCCTGTGAATAGTGTTATGGCAGGAGTCACTGGACATGCTGTTATACATAAGTTCTTGTTCTCACTGTGTGAGTAGTATACAGCTATTGAAGAAATTGTATTGTTAGTGTTTGTAATACAGCTTCTTTTGGAGGAGAAGTGGCAAAAAGCGGAAGAGTTTGCTCTCTGCCTTTATCACTCTTTATCACCCAGATCGGTGGGCAGCGATCAATCCAGCAGGGGTCAATTTATCACGTCTAGTCTAGACGCGATAAATCAACCCCCAAATGCTCTCCCGTCGACACCTGTACTCCACCACCACGAGAGGCGCAGGCAGAGTCGATGGGGGAGCGGCAGCAGTCGACTCACCGCAGTGAAGACACCGCGCTGAGTAGGTCTAAGTACATCGACTTCAGCTACGTTATTCATGTAGCTGAAGTTGTGTAACTTAGATCGATTCCCCTCCCTCCCCCCCACTGTAGACCAGGCCTAACTAGAGCCAATTCTTGGGGCAGAGTAGCTCTCTGAGAAGCTGGCACTGATGTTAGGGCTAAGATTCCTGGAAGACAGATTTCCCTTCATGATTTGTGACTATGTTCAAAGACTGATATATTGAATGAAAATAAAACAAGTCACACTAAGAAAATACCAACTCCCCAACAGCGATTTCTTCTCCAGCATAAAAATCAACCTGAAAGGCTCTGAGATCTACTACTGCTCTAAAGAGCAGCAACAAAAAGTTTGCAAAATGATTCTGAGTTCTAGTCATTATTCATATTTGTTGAAAAGTTTGAACAAACAAATCTCAGCCTACTGGTTGTTTTCCAGCTGTTTTCTTGAACTATTTGGTATTGTTTCTACATCCTGATTAGGCAACTGAAACTTTATAAACAACAGATTTACAAATGGTTAATGGTTCATAGCATAGAACATAATAATGATTAGCAAATTTTGTGCAAGAAAACCCTTCTTTGTAAATGAGTATTGAGCATTCCTACAAAGAAAAGTCAAACATTTATACTAAGAAAACCAAATTTTCATGAAAGTTCATGAATTAAGAACAAAAGAGGGCATTTACATGGTGAAACCAGCATCCAGATTACCTGGAATATGAATGTTGGCAAAATGTTTTTGTACTATACAATAAGTTTCACAAAATACTTTCATCCAGTAACAGTATTGTAATGTTTGCAGTTTTACTAGAGACTGGAGTTCCTTATTATCTTTATCACTGAAAAACAGGATCATTTGTCTTCCTCAAAGACATACGCTGCCAGTGGTGGTACTGCAGGTTCTGCCTAAAGGAGGGAGAAATAAAGCCAACTGTGCAATTTGGAGTACATAGTATGGAACACTCATTTCTAATTGTGCAATGAAGCAGAAACCAGAAACAAGTCCCCCTTTTAAATTAAAAAAGTCTGTCTGGAAAGAAAATCTCACAGTTTGGTCCAAAATGAACTCAGTAACCTTTCTAAATAGCATTCTTAAACATCTATAATTCAGGGTTCTCTTAGCCGAAAATGAAGATGAAAGGAAAAAATAGATAAAAATAAAATTGGTCTAACAAAGTTTTAGACATTTTTTCCGATGATAATGCTACAGACATTTTTAAACATTGCAGATTACACAGTAAATGCTTGACCAATAACAAGATTACTAATTTGTTGAACTAAAGGGGATGTTTAGAGAACATTTTAATAATATTAAAGTATGTGAACTTTGTCTTGTTTACTGACCACTTATCCTAACAAATGGGACACAAAACAATATGACACAGCAGTACAGAAAGTTAAACAAAATGAGATTTGGTTGGATTTTTAAAGGCAGATTTAAAGTTATTTTCTTATGTCTTCTCCTTGGCATAACTCTTGTATTTTTTCTGATTCACCAATAGTGTCTTATGCCACAAAAGGTTGACTTTGGCATTCATCTGAATGATACACTTCCTTTTAACTGTTTTCAGGTTGATGCTGTGACACATGTTGGGTGTTTAAGTATCTTAAAACTATACAAATAAATTTAAATGTGTTGGTCCTATGCAAACAACCAAAATATCAACTTTATAATTAGGGATAGGAGAACCTTGAAAAATCAGAGGTGTTGCAGACTTATTGGGTGAGGGAGGTCGGGGGTTCACAAACTTTGCAAAAATAGTTCAGGATGGGAAGCCATTTCTTCATGTATTTTAAACCCATGTTTTATTTCCAAGAGTGATTCAGTTACAAAAATAAACAGTGTTTAGTTTGGTTTGGTTTCATTCAAGGGAGTCTCTGCTATGTATCAGCAATAGAAGAACATCTCTTAAAAACTAGGCTAGCAGAAGAAGGCAACTTATATTAGAATGGGAGCAGCAGCAGCTATAGTTGTGGTATCATAAACTTTTCCATTCTAATCTCATATTTCATCTACTCATAATGAAGGCCCCGATTCTGCAGTGGTAGTCAGCATGGGGAAAAAGGAGTCTACACTAGACGATTCCACTTAAAGCTTGGCTTTTAGTTTATCACTGAATGGTGGACATGAAGTCTGACATGAATTTGCTTAGATATTTCCACTTAAAGAGCTGCTTTTCTTGAGATCAGTCAAACGCCTTTATCACTGAGCGTATCCCTTGCATAACTAATCTCATTCAGCCCACTCTAGCATTTGTTCATCTTCAAATTAAGGGCATTTACCCTCTCCCTTGGTATGCTGCAGAACACCATATAGTCTCTCATTGTGTTGTAACTCATCACCCCAGATCAGCAGATCAACAATTACTACCATGCTATCTGGATCTCTAAACATCTGGGACACTGCCAAGACCCAAAGAGTCTCTGGCTACAGTGCCCCTATTATTCATTGGCTGAAGCCGTATATTAACACGTCTTCGTAACAGTAGGACAAGACTCCACCTCTGCCAGAGAAGTCCACTCAAAGTATTTCCACCTCCTAGGCAGAGAGGTCCCCACACTGGCAATATTCAAGGCCATGACACAGACCTTGCCTCACACTTTAACAAACACTACCAGGTGGATGTGGATGGTAGCAGAACAACTTAGCTTGTAAAATTCTCCAAGCCACCTATTGAGTAAGCCTGACTCTTCAGTCGCCTCACCCCATCAGCTGATTGTGTGGACTCTTCCACAGGTTGGGAGTTCCTCCACTTCTCTGGATACTATCTGGGTTGGGTATGTCCCACCTTTAGCACTAACTGAAATGATGGTGGAGCATGCCCTTAGTTATTCTTTGCCTTGCATTAACCTTTGCCTCCTTGCTTCCTGGTAGATGGTGCCATAATGGTGGTTTGTCTGGACTCTTCCACAGAATGGGTAAAGAGTGGGGACAAACCAAATTACAGCTCAGCAATTTTATTTCATATATAAACATATTAATCCTATATCTGCATTGTATATTATATATTTTAGATAATACAAAATAGGTCAATTTTATAATATGCCAAATATATCTTAAAAGGGGCTATTATTCCTCACATATAGTGGAGGTTTATATTAAACATATATTTCTTCTCTATGGGAAAACCTGCTATTTTACAAAAGAAACGTTGTGTGCTACATTAGCATGGGAAAACAGAGGGAGCTGATGGCTGTTCTAGTTTATGCAGGATGTTTATGGTAATCTTACCCAGACACTGGCACCAAGAATCTAGCGAGTGTATTATTTATACAGTTACATCCCTTTCTGCCCTGAACACATCCTCTTTTCCACTTGCCCTCCATATCAGCACAACTTCACTTGTATAGCGCTTAGAGAGATGGAAAATCACTTCACAAGTATGTCATGGACGTGGACTGTGATTAGTGGCTTTACAGTCACCTTGTACTCTCTTTCCACAAGTGTAAATGACTGCACTAGGCCCTATATTTCTCCCAAATAAAATGGTGGGCCTGATTCTGATCTCACTCACACTGAGTAAAGCAGAAGTAACTCAGATGAAAAAATCCATAAAATTATAACTGTATTAGACCTGTACGTTTGAGAAGAGAAGAATCAGACTCATTGTGTTTGGCTGGAGTCCCACAGAAAATTGTTGCTATAGTTCAGGACTTTACAAGTGACACTTGTACATTATAAATGAGGTCCTTATTCCTGGTGTATCCAAAATTCCCAGGGGAGTTTTAGGTGGGTTAGGAATTCAGAATTAAGGTCGATATTGAACATTTTGGGTTTAATTTACTTTTGCATTTCTCTTACGAATTTACTTGAAATTTAAGAATAAGATTTAAGAACAAGAAGGTACTAGAGTGCAAACAAATTCAGTATGAATTAAAAAAAATCATGAACATTAAAGCTATAATTTATTTGGGAGAAAATACAATTAGAAACTGTTTTTAAAAAATCTGAAAAATGAGTTGCAACAGACCTATAAAGTAAGTGCTAGGGGCATCAACTGTTCCTTTTCCTCCTCATCCATCTCACATACAGTATAATTAGATGTGGCTGTTACAAAATAATTTAGCTCAATCATATGCAATAAAGGCAAGGTACGATATGGGAATAGTAAAGCAGTCTAATTATGTTTAATCCATTTTAATCACACTGTAAGACAATTACTAACCACCTCTCAGTTCTGAGACTTTGAAGAGCTAGAAAATGGGCATGAATATTTAATTGTGATTCAGTGAAGCTACCCAGACAAGTGTTTGCAGTTTGGTGCCCTATATTTGTCACATATGTAAAGTATAGGACTATAACAGTAATCCCATACTATTGAAATAGCATTTCAAATAGCACTTATAAGAATAAATTTACTCATGCATTTAAGTATTTGCAACTTTTGGGCCCTTTTTTTTTTTTTTTTGTAACTCCAATAAAGTACAAACTATAATTTAAGCCTATAATAATGAATAGGAATTGAAAGCTGCTGAAGGAGTTAAAATGTTTCTGTAAATGACAAAGCAGCAAAAATGGAGATTCTTTCTCTTATGGTAATTATCATACTGGAAATTGATTATACATCCAACACAATACACATGTTTTACAGCATGTTCTACTGGATGTTGGCATCCTTTTTTTAATATATAAACCCACCATAAATAGAGTTGTGGATAAGCCACAAAACAAAATCATAATCTTGCCTGTTCTCAAAATATAACAAAGCTCTCTTACCAAACAAACATTTATGTTCATTGCAAATATCCTGAAGTAGTTGGAAGCTGATCAACTTCTTTCAGGATGCTAAACAGATGAAGGCCCCAACCTAGCAAGCTGTTCTACAGAGTGGACTCCAAAGCCAGCGTGGACCAACTTGTAGAATCAAGAGTCTATAGTAATATGACAGGTTTGTTAAATGAAAACTACAAAGCTTGTGGCATGCTTATTACCTTATCTTTCTTTTAGGGTATGTCTACACTGCAATTAAAAACCCGTGGCTGGCCCATGCTGGCGCACATGGGCTCGTGGGGCTCAGACTGTGGGGCTGTTTAACTGCAGTGTAGACTTCTCGGCTTAGGCTGCTGCCTGAGCTCTGGGACCCTCGCAAGGTCCTACAGCCTGGGTTGCAGCCTGAGCCTGGAAGTCTACACTAAAATCATGACCCAAGCCCTGAGAAACTGAGTCAGCTGACACCGGCCAGCCAGAGGTGTCTAAAAGAAAGATAACGTAGTAAGCACGCCATATAAGACTTAAAAATAGCTTCACATTTCAAGACAGACTGTAGATTATCCATAATGGCCAACATTTTGTATGTCAATTTTTTCCCCAATCCATAACACACTGTCTCTCTCATATACATCCTCCGAGAGCACAGTTGGTGACTTTGCCAGGACAGGTAGAATGTTGCTGATACTGATACATTGTTACTGATACCAATACACTGGGCAAGACTGCTGTTTTGGGACTAAGTTGGCACCTGGTTTCATAGTCACATATTATATTATTTATTAGTTCCCTCCTCTTACAGGCTGTAGGTGCCTTTGTCATTTCTTCACAAGCACCAGGTATAATGTAAAGACTGGACCAGCAATGAACCCCACTATACCAAGAGATAGTCACATAAACCCTTACCAAAAAAAAAAAAACCCCAACCAAATATCCCACCCTTCTCCCAGTAGTGATCATCAGACATCACCTTTTTACATAAAAGCCCAGTAGGAGGCTAGACACTGAAGCATGAATCAGCAATTTCAGGTGAATTCATGCATAGCAAGATCCAAAGCTGTAAGGACTTCATGGACAAAAGCCTCCTTGAAGCCTTCCTTCCATTTTTAAACAGAGGATCTCTAACTTGAGTGTCTCCACTGATCTCAGATGAGATGAGCCCTGACACAGTCAATACCCAGAACATTTGGGGCTTTATAAGCCAAAATCAATACCTTAAACTCTACTTGAATCCCCCCAGGCGGTCACAGCAGATCAAAAAGCACTCGTGCAATGTGTTTAAGATGTGACATCCCACTTAACAACAAGGCAGCTGCATCCCAGGCCAGCTTCAGTTTCCAAATAGACTTAAGATTCAGCCATAAAAAGAGTTCCCGGCAGTAGTCTAATCTCAATGTGAAATAGGCTAAATCTAAAAGAGGAAATCCCAGCTGCCCAGACACACTAAAAGAAACAAACTCTCCAGGATGCTGCTATTGCAACCTGGTCATCCAACCTAATCAGACTCCAACACTGAGAACTCGAGTAACAAATAGGGAATAAACCCCTCAACTCGAGGGGCAAATTGCTTTTCCACCAAATCTACCAACTGGTTTGCCAAACCACCACCATCACCTCTGTTTCTTCTGGATTGAACCTCCACTAGCCACATGGATAATTATTTTCCAACAACTTCATTCTATCACTTGCTGTTCATTGCTTATTGGTTCAATTGGTTGGCATAGTTTCTCAAAGCTATGCTTGATGCTCTACAATGTCAAGTAGTGCTTGGGAGTAAAAAGAAAAATAATTATTTTGTACAGCTTGGTCCAAATTCTGCTCTCAGTAAAACCAACAATCTCCACTAGAGTTATATTAGTGTAACAGAGTGAAATTTGGCCCTTTGTGCCTGTTTTGGATCAGCCAGCTTGCCAGAGATGCGTTGCTTTAGTATAAGGTTCTTATCCACCCAAACTGCATGAACAGTCGGCATACATGATTTCTTTATTAGCATTGGCTCAGTCTGCTGGTGAGTTTATTGTGCACAAGTCTATAGCTGATGGACAGTTTCTCTTATTCATATCCTTAAGTGACTGGAGATTGGAGATATGAGCATAATTCACAATTAATAATGTATTCTATTAATGTCATTATTTGCAGAACATACGCATGCAGATTTCAATGTCCCCACATTTATTTTTAATTCAGATTATGAATGACTGGTACGCTCGGGTCATTTTACTTTGTTGCAGTATCAGGTGGCCCGGCCCCCGTTTCCCTTCCCCTCAATGTCTTAGTTCACCTCTGCAGGTCCACAGTCTCCCAGTAACTGGGCAGGAGATTTTGGATTTAGCATCCAGCCAAACTAATGAGAGACACATTCTTCCCGCCTCTTGCTGACTCATAGGGCCTGTCTGTCTTTTCCCCTCTCTGGGGTGTAACAACACTTTACCCTCACTAGGGCCTGGTCTACACTACGACTTTAATTCGGATTTAGCTGCGTTAATCCGAATTAACCCTTCACCCGTCCACACTACAGAGCCAGTTAATTCGAATTAAAGGGCCCTTTAAATCGATTTCTGTACTCCACCTCGACGAACGGAGTAACGTCAAAATCGATTTTGTTAATCCGAATTAGGGTTAGTGTGGCCACAAATCGATGGTATTGGCCTCCGGGAGCTATCCCACAGTGCACCACTGACCGCTCTGGACAGCAATCTGAACTCGCATGCACTGGCCAGGTAGACAGGAAAAGACCCAGGAAAATTTGAATTTCATTTCCTGTTTGCTCAGCGTGGAGAGCACAGGTGACCACAGATACCTCAGCTCATCAGCACAGGTAACCATGCAGGCTGATAATCGAAAAAGAGCACCAGCATGGACCACACGGGAGGTACTGGATCTGATCGCTGTATGGGGTGAGGATTCAGTGCTAGCAGAACTTCGTTCAAAGAGACGAAATGCCAAAACTTTTGAAAAAATCTCCAAGGGCATGATGGAGAGAGGCCACAATAGGGACTCAGATCAGTGCCGCGTGAAAGTGAAGGAGCTCAGACAAGCCTATCAAAAAACAAAGGAGGCAAACGGTCGCTCCGGGTCAGAGCCGCGGACATGCCGCTTCTACGCAGAGCTGAATGCAATTCTAGGGGGGGCCGCCACCACTACCCCACCTGTGATCGTGCAAACCGGGTCTGGGATAGTCTCTACACCTGAGGATTCTGCGGATGGGGAAGAGGAGGAGGAGGAGGAGGAGGAGGAGGATCTTGCAGAGAGCACCCAGCACTCCGTTCTCCCCAACAGCCAGGAGCTTTTTCTCAGCCTGACTGAAGTACCCTCCCAAGCCTCCCAAGCCAGTAGCCAAGACCATGACCCCATGGAAGGGACCTCAGGTGAGTTTACCTTTTAAAATATAAAACATGGTTTAAAAGCAAGGTTTTTTAATGATTATTTTGCCCTGAGGACTTGGGATGCATTCGCAGCCAGTACAGCTACTGGAAAAGTCTGTTAATGTGTCTGGGGATGGAGCGGAAATCCTCCAGGGACATCTCCATGAAGCTCTCCTGGAGGTACTCCAAAAGCCTTGCCACAAGGTTTCTGGGCAGTGCCGCTTTATTCCGTCCTCCATGGTAGGACACTTGTCCACGCCATGCTTGCAGCAAGTAATCTGGTATCATTGCCTGACAAAGCCTGGCAGCGTATGGTCCCGGTGTTTGCTGGCATTCAAGCAACATCCGTTCTTTATCTCGCTGTGTAATCCTCAGGAGAGTGATATCGCTCATGGTAACCTGCTTGAAATACGGGAACTTAATTAAGGGGACAGAGGTGGCCGTTCCTACTGGGCTGTTTGCCTGTGGCTGATAAGAAATCCTTCCCTGCAGTTAGCCAAGCGCAGGGGCGGGGGGGGGGGGGAA
>NW_020664530.1:9434842-9435937 GCF_002925995.2 Terrapene triunguis
GGATGGGTTAGTTTGGTTTCAGCAGGGATTTTCCCTGTTACCAGCCACGCGGTCGGGGAGGGGTACATTGAGCATTCCAGGGAATTCATGGCGGGAGGGGGGGGCGGATGGGTTAGTTTGGTTTCAGCAGGGATTTTCCCTGTTACCAGCCACGCGGTCGGGGAGGGGTACATTGAGCATTCCAGGGAATTCATGGCGGGAGGGGGGGGCGGATGGGTTAGTTTGGTTTCAGCAGGGATTTTCCCTGTTACCAGCCACGCGGTCGGGGAGGGGTACATTGAGCATTCCAGGGAATTCATGGCGGGAGGGGGGGCGGGGGGGTTAGTTTGTTTTCTGCTGCTGAAGGTTAACAGGAAAACCTCAGCAGTCAACAGGCTTTGATTGGTATGTTGGAAAGGAGGGCGCAGAAGCCGAAAGACAATGGCTTACCATGGCTGCCTGCAAGCTGAATTCTGTTGCCCGGACCTGCGTCTGTGATCTCTAACACCAAAGCCACAGGCACTCAATATTAAGATGGAAAATGCGACCTTGTACTGAAATCACATGTGCTATGTAATGTGAATAGTGTTCACCATGAAAGAGTACAAGCATTGTTCTGTAAAATGTATCATTTTAAAAACTTCTCTACTTTTTTTCACCCTCCCTCTAGCAGCTGCAAATGTTTCAAGCCTCCCTCCTGCGTCCAGAAGGCTATCTCAGATAAGGCGTCGTAGAAAGATGACGCGAGACGACATGTTCAAAGAAATAATGAAATCCACCCACAATCAAAGAGCTCATTTGAATGAGTGGAAGGACACTGTATCTAAATTTAGGAAAGATGCCAGTGACCGTGAGGTCTTGAGGGATGCTCGAGATGAGAGGTGGCAGGCTGCAACGCTGGGGCTGCTGCGTGAGCAAACGGACATGCTCCGGCGTCTGGTGGAGCTTCAGGAACGGCAGCAGGATGACAGACTGCCGCTGCAGCCGCTGTATAACCTACCTCCCCCCTCACCATGTTCCATATCCTCCTCACCCAGACATGTAAGAACGCGGGGGGGGAGGCTCCGTGCACCCTCTCACTCCACCCCAGGGGACAGCCCAACCAAAAGGCTGTCA
>NW_020664530.1:9435947-9445896 GCF_002925995.2 Terrapene triunguis
CCTTCTTGGTTCTCTCCCTATGTTTATAATCACTTAATAAAGAATACATGATTTTTAAACGATAGTGACTTTATTACCTTTGAAACAAAGCTGGGGGGAGGGTGGGTTGCTTACAGAGAATGAATGAGAATGAAGGGGGCTGGTTTTCATGAAGGGAGAAACAAACAGAAATTTCACACTGTAGCCTGGCCAGTCATGAAACTGGTTTTCAGAGCTTCTCTGATGCACACTGCTTCCTGGTGTGTTCTTCTAATCGCCCTGGTGTCTGGCTGCGTGTAATCAGCAGCCAGGCGATTTGCCTCAGCCTCCCACCCGGCCATAAAGGTCTCTCCCTTACTTTCACAGAGATTGTGGAGCACACAGCAAGCAGAAATAACAATGGGGAGATTTCTTTGGCTGAGGTCAGAGCGAGTTAGTAGCGATCTCCAGCGCGCTTTTAAACGGCCAAATGCACATTCTACCACCATTCTGCACTTGCTCAGCCTGTAGTTAAACAGCTCCTGACTCCTGTCCAGGCTGCCTGTGTATGGCTTCATGAGCCATGGCATTAAGGGGTAGGCTGGGTCCCCAAGGATAACGATAGGCATTTCAACATCCCCAACGGTTATTTTCTGGTCCGGGAAGTAAGTCCCTTGCTGCAGCCGTTTAAACAGATTAGTGTTCCTGAAGACGCGTGCATCATGAACTCTTCCCGGCCACCCCACGTTGATGTCGGTGAAAAGTCCCTTGTGATCCACCAGTGCTTGCAGCACCATTGAAAAGTACCCCTTGCGGTTTACGTACTGGGTACCCTGGTGCTCCGGTGCCAAGATAGGGATGTGGGTTCCATCTATCGCCCCACCACAGTTAGGGAATCCCATTGCAGCAAAGCCATCCACTATGACCTGCACATCCCCCAGAGTCACTAGCTTGTGTAGCAGCACCTCAGTGATTGCTTTGGCTACTTGTATCACAGCAGCCCCCACAGTAGATTTGCCCACTCCAAATTGATTCCCCACTGACCAGTAGCTGTCTGGCGTTGCAAGCTTCCACAGGGCTATTGCCACTCGCTTCTCAACTGTGAGGGCTGCTCTCATCCTGGTATTCTGGCGCTTCAGGGCAGGGGAAAGCAAGTCACAAGGTTCCATGAAAGTGCCCTTACGCATGCGAAAGTTCCGCAGCCACTGGGAATCGTCCCACACCTGCAACACTATGCGGTCCCACCAGTCTGTGCTTGTTTCCCGGGCCCAGAATCGGCGTTCCATGCCTATAACCTGCCCCATTAACAGCATGATCTCCAAAGCACCGGGTCCCGCGGTTCGATAGAATTCCATGTCCATGTCCTCATCACTCTCGTCGCCGCGCTGCTGTAGCCTGCTCCTCTCCGCCTGGTTTTCAAGGTTCTTGTTCAGCATAAACTGTACGATAAGGCGCAAGGTATTTACAATGTTCATGACTGCTGTCTTGAGCTGAGCGGGCTCCATGCTTGCCGTGGTATGGAGTCTGCTGCGTTCAGCCAGGAAAAAAGGCGCGAAATGGTTGTCTGCCGTCCGTTGCTTTCATGCAGGGAGAGGGGGAGGGAGGGAGGGGTGAGGCTGTACCCAGAACCACCTGCGACAATGTTTTGGTCCCATCAGGCACTGGGATCTCAACCCAGAATTCCAATGGGCAGGGGAGACTGCGGGAACTATGGGATAGCTATGGGATAGCTACCCACAGTGCAACGCTCCAGAAATCGACGCTAGCCCCAGTACATGGACGCACACCACCGAATTAATGTGCTTAGTGTGGCCGCATACAATCGAATTAATACAACCTGTTTCCCAAATTTGAATTATCTAATTTCGGATTAATCGCGTAGTGTAGACGTACCCTAGGCCACAGCTTCTTGTCCAACTCCTTTTCCTTGGTTGCAGGTGTTTTCCAATCAGCAACATGTGTGGTACCATAGGAGAGCTGGACCTCCATCTACTCTACGCTCTGGCTCCAAGACCCTAGGCACCTGTCCACCCTTGTTCTTGGCTTCCCAACACAGACACCTTCAACAGTGCCTTGCTTGTCAGCCTCCCAGACCTTCTCCCTAACTTTTCTGCCACTGTCATAACTCCTTTCCCAGGTCTCTTCCCTAGTCCACCCAGAGAAACTTCCAGGCACTCCTTAAATCTTGCATACTCCTGAAACACAGGCAGCTCTTTTATAGCCGGACTCCCTTCCCCCAGCAGGCCTCTCCTCCAGCCTGCAAATATGTGACCGTCGGAGGACTATAGTTTCCAGAAGATGTGTTTTTAAAGGGTCGATAAGTGGAATGTGGATGAGTTGGATCTTAAAGAGACAGCAGACTCTTGACAACTGGCCAGATAAATCACTGGTATTGTTTCTGTTCTCTGATTGCATGAGCAAGCAAGCACTTCTGTCATGACTGCTTGCATATGCAAAGTTAAAAGTAATGATTTTTTTCTTTTCCCTCGCTATTGTATTAGCAAGTTCTGGGTTTCAGCCAGTCTACAGAGTCACGACTATCATGTTTGGTGGAGCCTTAGCAACAGGAGATACAATACAATTTGAAGCCAGGTATGGAACTGGTCAAATCTTTTCTATAAAGCTCTTTTACACACCACTGTCATTTTTAAGACAAAGGACACAAGGTGTTAGGATGCATCAAGGATAGGAGAGAAAATGCAGAGAATATTATAATATCATGATATTGTTATAATACCACTGTATAAATCAGTGGTATTCTCGTACCTTGAATATTGTATTCTTTTCTGGTTTCCCCTTCTTCAGAAAATATATAGCAAAAGTGCAATAGGTCCAGAGATGGAACAAATATTTAGAGGCACTATTTAAAGACCTCTGTATGGAGAGAACTAAAAATATTAGGACTGTTTAGTTTACAGGGGAGACTAAAGGGAAAATGACACACGTGTAAACTAATCACTAGTGTAAAAAGTATAAATCAGGCACTCCTATTTATCCTTTCTCATAATGCAAACAAAGGCAACAAACTTGCCATTGATAAAGGAAATACAACACTGTTATCCCATGGAACTCGCTGTCACAAGACATCACTGAGGCCAAGAGTTTTGTAGGGCTAAAAGAGGATTAGGCATTTATGCAAATGAGAATATCTATGATTATGTAAGGTAGGATTAAAATACAGGGATATAAACCTTCATGCTTCAGGGTAAAAGTATAACTGATGAGGTTATGAAAAAACTTCCCCTAAGGACAGACTTTTTCATAATTATGTATTACAAGGTTTCATGAATCATCCTTTGAAGCACATGGCCACCATCTGAGATGGAATATTGCCATGTGGATCAGAACAGTGGTCTGTACACACCAATTCCCACAAGGTGCTTTCAGAGGAGCATCTATGAATGTGCAATCTGCTTTCTCTTCTGATATGTTAGAACCCAGGCTTTGCTACCTATGGGTACAATGCAAGGAGAATCATTAAAGTCATGCTTTTGCCTGAGTATTCACACTACAGCCAAGCAGTTTCAATAATATCAGGAATCAAATGATTAGGGGATAGAATTGTCTACTTTGTCAAGTATGGGTAGCATATGCATGTGTTTGTACATTTTTGTAGGGCATCACTTTGCTATCGTGATGAGAAAAATAAATCTCTAAATCTTTTTTTTTTTTAATTGACACCAGGAATACAGAGATGGGAAGAAAAATCCATCATTATGGATATGTCTGTGTCGCAATGGGGAAGCACGAATGCAGCAGGTATGGGCATACCTGAGCTAACTTTGACCAAGCCAGTTTGTTAAAAATATCATTGTGCCTGCAGCATCACAGGCTAGCCACCTGAATAGTATCCCACCCGAGACTTTGGGTAAATACTTGGGCAGCTACCCAGTAAGCTCAACCCTGGTGCTGCAGCTACACTGCTAATTTTAGCAAGCTGGCTCAATCAATGCTAGCTTCGGTATGCCTACACATGCTGTCTGAGAAATACATACAGATTTAAGGACACATTATGATTTGGTTTAAGTATCATAATTCACTCTCTCCAGTAGCAAAACACAATGCCAGAAACTTCAAAGAATGTAGTGAGGCACAATGCTCAAATCTTGGTACAGCTACTCGCACCTCAGGAAGCTGCCTTGTTACCATGTCAATTTACCATACCCAGGAGCCATGTTATAAGGGTGTTGCTGTGGTAACCACTGCTTGGTGAAGTGGCAGTAGGATTGTAGCAGTTAAGCTCGGCCTGCAGGGAGTTTGTAGGGGGCGAGGATGGGACCTGCACTCTGTGCCTCGCTGGCCCTCTCCCCCACACTGCAGGCCCTGTACAGGCGTGCAAGGAGCTAATGGTGGCAGCTCCAGCTCCCAGGTCTGCCTGCTGCTTCTTCACTATAAATAAGGTAAGCTTTTAATAGCTATTAAATTATTCATTGGGTGGTGCCTGGAGAGGAAAGAACTTTTTTGTGATTTGTGCCTCATCTGTCAAAAAAGTCAACATCTGCCACTGCATGAAATGCGGAGGTCTGACTGAATTCCCTTCTCGTATTCCACTTCCTCCTCTCTCACTGGGCATATCTCCATCTACCTGCAAGTCAACTTCGCATTTTCATGTTAAGCTTGATTGTTGGGAAATTGAGCCTTCAATGTCTGTTCCCCAGTACAATTCCAGCAGTAGCTGCCAAATCTGTTAGCTGCTTATTTGGGTGGGGTTTCTACCTGCATGCTTGTAGCAAGGTTCATCTATCCTGTCACACCTACACAGACCAACACCTGATGGATAGTTTTTTTTAAAGTTTATCCTGGAGGGAATGTGGAGTTTGTGACATCACCCAAAGTGAACATGCCCCAAAGGCCGGAATCAACTTCTGTAGGCAGAAATACCCATAGAATTGTTCACCTCCTCTCTTTTCATGGAGTATTACATTTGGCCACATAGTGTTATCTACTGTTATGCACAATTTCTCATTGAAATCAGTGGAGAGACCTGCTATAAAAATATCAGTGACATGATATGGCCTACTTCCTAGTACATAGAGGTATACTAGAGGTGAAACTACTTTATTTCTATTAGTTTTATGACATGATTAAGTTACTATCCTTAAAAGCTAGACTCTGATCTTAGTTCATGTACATTTGGAGAAATTCAACTGTGTTCATAATGAGATTCTTGTCTTTACTTAACATCTATTTAATATCCCTTGTTACAAACTGCACGGATGTAAAGGACACAGAATCTCATAAAACAGTTGTCAAGCTAATCTGCTCCGGCAAAATGCAGATGCACAGTACTTCTGATGTATGTTTAAACACTGTACCTGAATGTTATTGCTCTTAAAGCAGGGACCTGTGGGCGTTGAGGTTGCAGCTTCCATAAGTATGAAGTAAGGTTTTCAATTAAATATTGCTGCGTAATCTAGAAGCCAGTAGAGAAGTCCATCTATGTGATTTTTCTCCCTCGATCTGACTGTCCGCTTCCTGCAACAGTTTATTAAGCAACATTAATTCTTTCCAAAACCATTTTATCTGGCTGTCTTATTAAAGGACTTCTAAAGAAGTAGAGAAAAGCCTAAGCAAAAAGCTTGCATAAAGGAGGATATTTAGCTGGGAAGGGTATTAAGAGTGATATACAATGGCAAAACACGTGCTTCAGTTTCTTAGCTATTTTCTTCCTGTAACTGAAAACTTGCGTGACCAGGCTTTGCATCTCCTATACACTATTATGTAAGGTAGGCTCAATTGTAGGAATTAAATTCAGCAACAGGGATTTATTTTCTCCAAGTTCTTCCTCTGAAACTTGAAAGAATCAAAGCTCTCCAGCTTGTTTTTAATCAGCAGTCCTCCTTCCCAAACAGGCAATTATTTTCCAGATAATTTCAGGCTGTGAAATCATCATTTAGAGTTGTATCCTTTTATTAATGTAGTAGTTATGTAAAGATCTCAAAATGAAGGAAAATTCAGTAGTTTTTGTTTTGTGTTTGCATCTTGACCATGAAATTAATTCCATACAAATATAATTGGAATTCCAGACACACTGCAATTTTAAACAGAAGCAAGTTTCACAATAATCCAAGTACAATTTGATTGAAGATATTAATAAAAGTTTGTACAGTGTATATCTATTTTAGTGGGACAGGGAGGAGGGTTTCCAAGGACACAGTACAATGTGTTTCATTTCAACATGAAATGATGGATTAAAGTTCAAGTTGGCTCTCAGCTTAGAGCTATGTTTTTAAAAACACATACTTTTTCCAACATCTAAGTAATAAGCAGTTTTAGAGCAGTACAAAATTTCAAAAGCAACTCTTTCCAAAAGGTGAATAATTTGGATAATTTCCGACCTTTTCAAATCAACCAGTTATTCTATAATGCACCATTAGGGAAAGTTTAACAAGCCCCTTTAAGAGGGAGATTTTCAAAGGCACACTGGAGAGCTAGACATTCACCCCCCATTGACTTCTTAAGGGAGCCTTTATATCATAATATTGTTGTGGTGGGAGTCACCAGATGGCACTGTTACATATAGTCATACAAGTTCTTTTTCTTCAGGCATGTCTGTACAGCGAGAGAATGCACAGCATGCTGGGGTGTAAACCTACAGTGCTCAAGCATGCGGCACGCTAATTGCTAGCAGACACTAAAAGTTCCCCAATGAACTCTGACATACTAAAGCACCACATTGAATTTTTTTGTACATAGTAGCAGGGTCCACACAGCCAGTTATTGTGTGGCACACTAGAGTATTGTAAATTTACACCACAGTGCGCTTGATGCTGTGCACCAATGCCATATACACAAGCCCTTAGTGTCTGAGTGGTACACAGTCTGAACAAATGCTGTATTGGTTTTGTGATGAAGTTTCTGGCTAAGGGAGCTGTGGCAAACAGCAGGAGAATTTGCTATCTGCCTTCATTTCTCTCACTAGAATCAGTCCTGGGCAGAATTGTTCCCTAGGAACCAGGCACTGGCACTGAGACTCCTGAAAAAAGGGATGGCCTTCATGCTGTTTGTCACCACCTCTGTTCCAGGACTGGTGCATATAATGTAAAACAAACAAGTTAGAATAAGTATATTTCTAGAGTTTGCATCACTAATTTCTCCTCCAATGGGGAACATGCCTGCAAGGCCCCACAGTTGTTATTGCTCCACAGAAAGATAACAATAATTAGAGCAAAACATGAGTATGTGTAAGTTTTTAATCACTACAGTAGTGAAAGGGACATAAAAAAACCTCCCTAGTGCACAGTCTAATCACTCAGTGTAATTCTTACATTGATGAGTACTTGCTCACAGTAGTTGTCCCATTGACAGCAGTTGGACTACTTGAGTGCTCACCAAAATATTCAATGGTTGCACAATCTAGCCCTAAGTTATAAAGGCCTCTGGAGGCAGAATGTGGCTATGTTGGGAATAGGGGAATGCAAAGGTAAAAAATAACTGTTAGTGATGGGCAGATCTCAAACAGTTCAAAGTTTGGTTTAAATGTGGGTAAACACACTACAGAGCAGTTATTCAATGTAAAACCATAGTTTTTATTCACCACTTTTATGTATACAGCAATTGGGCCCAATCCCATTGGATGATTTTTGCCATTGACGCCAATGGAAGCAGGATTGGGCCCTTTGTCAGGTGAGAGCTGGTTTTCTCATGAGAATTCCAGCAGCAATTTCTGCTTCTAGCTGGGTCACAGATACTCTGTGGACAGCAATCTAATAAGCAGTGGTTTGGTAATTCTGTTTCCTGTATTGGCCTGGAAAAAGAACAGAAGAGGCATCCAAAATATAAACATAATCGGAAAAGGTAACAATATTTCTGAACCTCATGAAAAGTATAATTTCAGTTTTATGCAAATATTCAGGGAAGTTCTTATTCTGGCTAAACCAATCTGCCAATTCCCAATGTAAACACTGTATTTTTAGGCAGGAATATTATCTACTGTGTAGTGAAGAGTAGTAGGGTGATGTTAAGCTACACATGTTAATGAAAGTGTGTGCTTACTCAGCATTTCCATACACAATACAACAATGCTTAAGTATTTGCGCAGTCTCTAGGAGCAGAAAAGAGACCTTCCTATTTATATTTTCCAAGGTAGCAAGATTAACTATGGATTATATTCTAAAAGAAAATCTATTCTATTATTGGACCATGACAGAGCATACATCATCTCCATACAGTATACATATAAATGTCAACTTAATACCTTTGCCAGTGATTTATGACTTATGATTCATAACACATATGAAGCAGCAAAGCTATAATTGAAACTTATAGCTTTACACTTTGGAAGAGAGCAGAGCCTGACAAAAATCATTCTGACAGCTTCAAACTGTTTCCTTTGCAACCCATGAATTTTTAGCATTTATGAGCATCCTCACAAGCATTCCAGGAAGCAATTTGCACACTTCCAAAGCTTTTGTAGTTAGAGACATAGGGTGCCAATTATTTACATTGTGTAATTACTAGACAATCTAATAATTATGGTAATGCGAATAATGATTGCTCAATCAATAATGAATGTTTTTTGGCATACTGAGGTGTCAATAGGGGAATTTTTGGAACAAGGTCACTAGGACCAGATGGTATTCACCCAAGAGTTCTGAAGAAACTCAAATAATGAATTGCAAAACTACTAACAGTGGTATGTAACCTATCGTTTAAATCAGCCTCTGTACCAGATGATTGCAGAATAGTTAATGTAACACAAGTTTTTAAAAAAGGCTCCAGAGGTGATCCCGACAATTACAGACTGGTAAGCCTAACTTCAGTACCATGCAAATTGGTTGAAATGATAGTATAGAATAGAATTATCTGACACATAGCTGAACATGATATGTTGGGGAAGAGTCAACATGGCTTTCGTAAAAGCAAATCATGCTTCACCGATCTATTAGAATTCTGGGGTTGGACTAGATGACCACCTGAGGTCCCTTCCAACCCTGATATTCTATGATTCTATGATGTAGTGAATTTGGACTTTCAAAATGATAGGAAACGGGATAGAAATAAAAGGTCAGTTTACTGGAGACAGGTAAATAGTGGGTGCCCCCAACAATCTGTACTGGGGCCAGTGCTGTTCAACATATTCATAAATGATCTGGAAAAGGGGTAAACAATGAGGTGGCAAAATTTGTAGACGATACACAATTACTCAAGATGGCTAAGTCCAAAGCAGACTGTGAAGAGTTACAAAGGGATCTCACTAAACTTGGTGACTGGGCAACAAAATGGCAGATGAAATTCAATGTTGATAAGTGGAAAGTAATGCACGTTGGAAAACATAATCCCAACTATGCATACAAAATGATGTAGTCTAAATTCGCTGTTAGCATTCAAAAAAGAATCTTGGAGTCATTGTGGATAGTTCTCTGAAAACATCCGTTCCATGTGCAGAGGATGTCAAAAACACTAACAGAATGTGAGGAAGCCTTAGGAAATAGATAAGGCAGAAAATATCATAATGCCACTATATAAATCCATGATATGTCCGCACCCTGAATACTGCATGCAGTTCTGGTCACCCCATCTCAAAAATATATATATATATGACGATTGGAAAAAGTACAGAAAATGGCAACAAAAATAATTAGGGATATGACACAGCCTCCATATGAGGAGAGTTTAAACAGAATGGGACTGTTCAGCTTAAAGAGACGAGACGACTAAGGCGGGATAGGACAGAGGTCTATAAAATTAAGAACAGTGTGGAGAAAGTGTGTAAGGAAGTGTTATTTACTCCTTTACATAATACACTACCCAATGAAATTAATAAACTGCAGGTTTAAAACAAACATAAGTATTTCTTCACACAGCATACAGTCAACCTCTGGAACTCATTGCCATGGGGATGTTATGAAGGCCAAAAGTATAACTGGGTTCTAAAAAGAATTAGATAAGTTCAGGAAAGATAGGTCCATCAATGGCTATTAGCCAAGATGGTCAAGGATACAACTCCATGTTCTGGGTGTCCCTAAACCTCTGACTGCTAGAAGCCGGG
>NW_020664530.1:9445906-9460292 GCF_002925995.2 Terrapene triunguis
CCGGGACTAGACAACAAGGGGTGGATCACTCAATAATTGTCCTGTTCTGTTCATTCCTTCTGAAACATCTAGCACTGGCTACTGTCAGAAGACAGGATACTGGGCTAGGTGGACAATTGGTCTGATCCAGTATGGCCATTATGGCCCAAATCCTGAAGTCCTTACACATTCAGTTTTCACTCAAAACTTTCAAAAAGTAAAACTCACATTTATCTCAGTATGAATCCTGTCTGGAGTAAAGAATGAATAAAACTATTGTACCCTATGCAGGAATAAACTGAATAAGGAAGTGGAAACTGAGTTTTAACCCAGTTCCAAACTTACAGATCCATTATCTGGTGAAAGGGTCCTTTCCCTCTGCACTGCCCATTAGCTTCTACAAGTCCCAAGACAGCATGGCTTCTTCCAGGGACAAGGGTTTTGAAATTGAGAGGGGGCAGAAGCAGCAAAAGTTACTACACACACTGCTTGTAGTAACATACCTGTGGAAGACATCTTTTTGTAGGGCTGCTGGGGAGTGGTGGGAGGGGAGAATCCAGGGGAATTTAACCAGACCACTGCCCCACTTCTTATCTGAAAAAGTAGGTTAGGATCCTGCAAATCCCTCATGGGAAGTTACTGCAGAATTGAGGAAGGAGGGTACCATACTGCTGAGGCAGCACCTTCCTTTCTCTCCAACATCCACAGGTGCAAGCTCCCCTCTACATAAGAAATGAGTGGAGGAAGCTTTTAGTGCATTTCCTTTTCTCCCCCATTTCAGTACCTCTCTGATCACTGTCTGCAACTATCAATGATCATTTAGATTGAAATAGCACCTTTCAACACAAAGAACTTAAACTACTGTGGCATACAACATAATTGCAGGTCTGGGGAGGAGAGCAGCAGCCAATTAGCACACAGAAAACTGTAAAATAACTGGGAAGGAGGACATGTTAGCCAAGAACATCAGAGCAACTCTGAGAAGAAAATATTTAGATTGTACCTCTAAAACCTGCCAGGGCCCAAATGTGGGTTTCAGCATGAAGCAAAGATCCAAAATGAAGGACACAAAAATTATTTGCATGGGAAAAAACTGTGGGATTCCTTCTTTTAGAATAGCACTTGACGAGTTATAGTAAATAACTCTTTCTGTAACCTCAGTTTCATGATTCTTTATTTTGATGTAATTAGTTTCAGGAATAGACTAGCTAAGGGGACACCAAATTTGTGTTGAACCTGGGTAACTTTGGAATTGAAATGAGCAATATCCCTGAAAATGTAGGAAGATGTGGGAGTGATGCTTTTAGATATAGAAATTGTATAACGAAAATAATGCATCAAAAATCCTCCCACAAGCCATAAATCAGAATTTTTGTGTGGTGATTAAATATTCAGTCCTTTATGCTGGATTAAGAGAGCGTATTTATTATCTGCACTATCCAAAAGGGATGATGACCTTTACTATTCATTTACTTGCTCTTCAGTGATTGCAAATGATGTGATTATAATTTAGTAACCTCAGTGGTGTTTTAAACAACACTTTTTGTTCTTGGAAGCTTAGATTCTACGTTCCACAGTTCTCAGAGATGGTGCCTTGCTGCTCTAACTTCCACCATTACTGTACAGTCCTGGTGCAGGAGGAATTTTCTTCTGGCCACCTTTGGTCATTTTGAGGCCAGTTTGCATCACCAAAGGGGTCTTAACAGACCAGAGAATCGCACACACTTCTGTTTGTGTTGGTACTTGACAGCTTCTCACTTCCCCTACACTTTGAAAGGGGTCATTGGTTTCCTTGGTCCTTTCCTAAGGTGCAATTCTCCCCTCAGTTCCAGTCTCTTTACAAAACCCAGTTCCCTCTGAATCCATTTAACAGTGACATTTCCAGCTGCTTTGCCAGTTTTATCCACTGGAGGGAAAGTCCCCAAGCCTAGTGTCTGAAACAGTTTCACACCTGAACTCTTTTCCAGTTTTTCTGCTGACTTCTACACACAGACACCTGACTCCATCCTCCCTTGGCTTGCCCTTTTATCACTGGGCAGAGTGGAGCTGCAGTGTTGTCAGGCAGGAGTTTTGCTGAAAGAGATTCTGCCAACAGGGCAGTTTTACACGATGCTGACATTGTAACATTTGCATCTAAAGAAACCACTCACTGGAACTTAATTTAGTATAGCATGATATATGCAATGCAGGCTATTAGTAGAATAGTTTTCTCCATAGGCACTATTGTTGAGTATGACTTCCCCTCTTTCGGGTTCCTGTGCAAGCCCTACAAGCTTGTGGTGGATCACAAGTCACAGGCACTACGCCTGTTCCAAGGGATTGCATGCCTCTGGTAGCAGATGCACAAATCTGGGCCAGGCAACTGCCACCACATATGGTTGCTCCTTACCTGGGCCAGAAAATGCTACCCCAGCCAATTGCCATAGACAGCAATTGGGCTGATGGGAATGATGGTGGGGATGACTCCTGAGCGTCTGACATTAAGCTGTTCCCTGGCTGAGAGTCAGATAAAAAAGTTGTAGTTACATGAAGTGCTTTCATGCCTAACGTCAATCACTGAGCTCCAAAAATCAGAGGTGAAGAAGATGACCAGATGTGGTATGCTCACCCCTCCTTGAAAAAAATGAGGATTTTATTTTACTATACCCCCAAATTGAATATCTTCTGCCCCTTCCCCTCCCAAACTTCTAGATGTTGCAAAGTTTCAAAGATGGAATTTATTACAAAGAGCATTTGCAGCACAATGGTATTAGTATACAATTTTGTATGGTTTCCGTGGAAAATGTGAATGTAGCTCTCAGGGATTGCTGTGGTTTCATGCATTAAATGTCAGGTATGTCTTTGTTCATTTGCATGGGAAGCATGCAAAACTTTTGTCTTTACATGGAATTCCTTCCTGTTCCATGAAGTCCTTTATTTTTCACACCCAATACCAGGAAAAAAACTCAGTGTTAATTCTGGGTACCATGAAACATCTGGTAGGCTTAAATGCTTTTGTTGCAAGTTATTTCATAAGTGAATCACAGTAAATGTGTACCAACAAATGTGACTTTTACAAATATGCTGTCCATAAAAACCTCCACTGTCAGCACTGAGATTCGGGATTGAAAGACTTAGTAAATTGAAATGATTACTTGGATGATAGACACCCCATGCCCTCCAGAACACCTAAGAGATGCAAGACGTGGTGTTCATACTTCATTCAGAAGGATCTTTACTCTGAGTTCACCCTGAACTAGTGTCCCAGCATAATATTCTGGAGGTCAGTGCTTGTGGAAGTGCCATGTTTAAGAGAACATCTCATGCTACTTTTCACAACAGCAAGAGGGTTCACACTGCTGTCTGCTGACCAAATTCCAATTGAAGTAATTATGGCTCAGATTCAGGAAAGCACATTTAACTTTAAGCACGTGCTAATTCCCGTTGACTTCAGATGAAGTACTTTGCTAAACAGAGATGAAATTACTCATGATTGAAGTTAAACATGCTTAAATTCTTTGGTGAATCAGAATCTGAATTCTAACTGTAGTTTAAACTGACTCTGCATTATTATTCACTTCTTGCCCACAGTGTGAATTGTTGCTGTGAAAACTGCATTTCTATGTGAGGTGAAGTGAACCATAGCTCTCCTAATCCTACCTCACAGAACTGTGGTAAGAATTCATTACTAATGCATTTTGGGATCCTGTGATGTAAATGTTAAGTATTAGTGTTGTTGTTACAACCACAAAATACTTGGATTTTGAAATGCTCTTTGTGACGGGTTGGATCACAGAAACCCCCTTGGGAGCTGCCACCCGATGTGCCAAGACTACCCCTGCTTCTGTTTTCCCTGCCAGCTCAGGACTCCAGCACCCTGTCTTGCTGAGTCAGACACTCCTGCCTGACTCCAACACAGACCAAGGGTCTGAATCGCTTGTCCCAAAACTGCAAGTTTACCCAAAAACAGCTCACAGGGGTGTGCTTGTCTTTAGCACTCAGATGCCCAACTCCCAATGGGGTCTAAACCCAGATAAATCCGTTTTACCCTGCATAAAGCTTATGCAGGGCAAACTCAAATTGTTCGCCCTCTATAACACAGATAGAGAGATATGCACAATTGTTTGCTCCCCCAGGTATTAATACATACTCTGAGTAAATTACTAAATCAAAGTGATTTTATTAAATACAGACAGTAGGATTTAAGTGGTTCAAAGTAGTAACAGACAGAACAAAGTAAGTCACAAGCAAAATAAAATAGAATGCGCAAATCTATGCATAATCAAACTAAATACAGATAATCTCACCCTCAGAGATGCTTCAGTAAGTTTTTCTCAGACTGGACACCTTCCAGGCCTGGGCACAATTCTTTCCCCTGGTACAGCTCTTGTTCCAGCTTAGGTGTTATCTAAGGGATTCTCCATGATGGCTCCTCTCCCTCTCTGTTCTCTTCCACCCCTTTATATATCTTTTGCATAAGGCGGGAACTCTTTGTCCCTCTGGGTTTTCACCCCCCCCTCACTGGAAAAGCACCAGGTTAAAGATGGATTCCAGTTCAGGTGACATGATCACATGTCACTGCAAGACTTCATTACTCACTTGCCAGCACACACATATACAGGAAGACTCACAGGTAAACACAGTCATCTGCAGACAATGGTCCTTGTTAATGGGAGTCATCAAGATTCCAAACCATCATTAATGGCCCACACTTTACATAATTACAATAGGCCCTCAGAGTTATGTTTTATATTTCTAGTTTTAGATGCAAGAGTGGTACATTTCTACAAATAGGATGATCACACTCAGTAGATTATGAGCTTTGTAATGATACCTTACAAGAGACCTTTTGCATGAAGCATATCCCAATTACATTACATTCACTTATATTTTTATAAAACCATATAGACTGCACAACGTCACACTCTTCTCCCAGTTATCTCCCCTTTTCGACCAACTGCACATCTTCTAGCAATCGTGGAAGAACTCAACTAGGCCAATAGTTGTGGAAAACTCTCTAGCTATCCAAACAGCATGGTGTTTTCAAAAAGCCAAAATGAGTCGTCATTGAGGTTTCCAAGTTTTAATTAACATTTTTATAATATTTTTTTAATGTCATGTTAACTCACTTCCTGGCAGTTCACTGCAGGGTAGTAACATGTCAAAGATGGGGTAATGCTCTATGCAAGATCATAAAAATTCTGGAAAAGAAAAAAATATATATTCTGTTGTAGTTCAGACTCAGGTTCAGATGATACTGGGATAATAATTTTTTTAATGAGATAAAATATTTCATTTCTAGTTTTGACATTCAAATTGAGAAGCAATTCTATGCTTTATGATGCAATCTTAAAAGGAGAAGAATGTTTGATTTGTCTTCTCTGAAATCTCTTTCTACTGCTTTCAGACTTTTACATAATGAAGCCAGAGATCTGATCCCAATACACTATCCATGCTTAGAACAGGAACTGTGTGAAATGCACTGTTTCAGTGAACAGTTTGACAGATTCACTCAGTTCCCAGACCACTGACTGAATAGACTTTGCAAACCATTATCTTTGTCCCCACAGGAAACTCTCCCACACTTATCTTCAGGGTATGTCTACACTCGCAACTATAAACATATCCATGCACACAGTTGTGCTACAAACCCCTTATTATCCACGCCTAAACCCCAAATGCATGTCTGAACGTGAGTAGAGGGCAAGTCAGTAAGCATGCCTCAGGGGTGTGAGTACATACTCCAGGCTATGGCATGGCATGGCCCTTTGCCAGTTTGCAACGAAGATGGGGGTAAGGGGTGTATAACCAGGTCTAGAATTTCAATAGTCCCCCACTCCCTCCTATAGAATCATAGGGCCACAATTCCACATACTTGTTAAGCTCAGTGAAAGTCAATTCCAAAGAATTATTGGTTCTACAGTAGATTCTCTTTTAAGGACCACTGAACATGTGCCTATGTCTATATCTCTATATAATGCAGCACTGGTCATACAACCATAGTTAACGTGTCATTGATTTCATATGATATATATAATTGCAGTAGGTGTTGTATATACAGCATATGACAATCCCTGCCCAAAAGAGTTTCCCAATCTATATTGTAATACAAAGTGCAACCAGTGACTTTAATTAGTACTCCCTCCTATTAGAAGGTGATCTTATGCCAGAGTAATGTGCATGCTATAAGAACCTGAACAGAATAAAGGATACATGAGCTACCTAGTAAACATCTTGATAACCATGAGCATAGACAACTGGGAGCTTGGGGGCTTTATCTCAACCCCAAACATAACTTGGGGATTGCATTAATAAAAATAAGAAACAGTGAGTTTGGAATAGAAACTTGTTTATCCCACTTTATTAAAAGTGGACAAATTTAATTATGGTACAAAGCTACTTGTAATGTGGACACCCGTTTGCAGGGATTGTCAGCAGCAAGGATCGAACCAGGGACCTCTTGAGCTTAACACATGAGCCTCTACTGCCTGAGCAAAAAGACATCTCTCTTAGCAGAGGTTGTAGCAAACTCACCAATATCTAGGTGGCCTGGCCACCACTAGAGGGAGACAGAGCCACACCGAGGAGGCAGGGGTTACATACTCATTGAAGTGATATTCAGCAGCTATTATTTTATGTCTAACCCCCCAAGATAAAAGAAGTTGTCGATGCTCCTGAAAACTCATTCAACTAGAAATATTTTATTCCCTCTTGTCTGACTTTCAGTGCCTTGGAATTAACAAAACTCCAGTACATATTACCCTTTAACACCACTCATCCCCAAATCTCTGCCTATTCATATTAAAAAATATATACTCCTGTCTATGCCAATTTATGGAATATGATAATTTAAGAAATTCTTTTTAAATAATCTGTGGCCCCAATTCTGCAAAACACTTAGGAACGTGTTAATCTTTAGTTACATCAATGGGACGTGTTATGCTGAATTAGAACATATATGAATTAAGTGACAGCAGTCTGGACAGTGTTTTATAGTTAACATTGGAAAACAGGTCCTTTCATGCTAAAGAACGAAGAACAAATAAAACCCTCTCATGCCACCCTGTGGTTCATGACCACATTTTACAGGAAACAGCTAGCAACATGATTCCAAATGCAAAGAACCTGAAAAGCAGAGCAAAAACACAACAACTGTAATTAAAAGGGCTGTTTGCTGAATCCGGGAAGTCATAGCTTTGACCATCTGTATGCCTGACACAGCATTTCCAAGCAGTAAAGAGGCACCTGTAGACTAATGAGAATTGCCTGATGCCAATATCTACAGGCAGGCCGGCCTGTTTAAAAGGGCAATGATGTGGATAGGGAAAAATTTACAGTCATTGATGTGTCACTCATCATGCTTTCTTTTTATTGGAAATGTTAATAGTCTGCTTTTAATTTCATTCAATTAAAACCGTAAAACAAACTTCCAGTACCCCAGGGTCTCACTGACTAGGAATACTATACCACACGAAATGCTTCATTTCTGTAGGAAGAATTTTGGTCTGACATTTTGAAGATGGAGTTATCCATATTGTTCAGCTGCACCAAGTGTTGGCAGAAAATCTAAAACGTGACAAAGGCCCAGAAAGAACAGCGTTATCTCTGGGAGACATTGGTAGCTAAATTCAAAGGCGTGAAAGAGGAAAGAAAAAAATCACACAAACAAGCAGGAAGTGAGGGGGTGACTACATTATAGTTTATAAAATTGTTTACCTTCCTCAATCACTTTTTCCATGAGACCATGACATGAAACAGAGATGTAATATCTACTTCAAAGAAACTGAAGAAAAGTGAACCAGGGGAAATTTCTCAGTCCTCAGCATCACACAGAACATCTTATTTCCATGCTTCAATAATGTGAGGGGGGTCAATCCATACCTACTTTTGCTGCTATTTTGTATTGTATTTTCAATATTTCATCTATCAAACAAGTACTTGGTTTGACAAGTTTAAACTGTGCATGTATCATACCCAGAGTCAATCCCAGTAGCCATACTTTATGGGAACTTACACCCCATAAAATGTTTTCAAATTGTGCTCTCCCGTCGGCATAAAACCCCCCACCTCCACTAGCAGCATAAGCTATGTCGCTGGGGGAAGCTCTCCTGCCAACACAGTGCTGTGCGCACGAACGCTTACGTCACTCAGGAGGGTGGAACATTCACATCCCAAAGCGAACACAAATTCTGCAGACATAGGCTGTAGTGTAGACATAGCCAAAGAGAGTCTCCATTAGTGTAAAGAAATCTAAGTTACACCATTTTCCAAACCACCTATTTGGCATACTAGCCGCGAGCCCTTGTATATTAAAGGTCTATGTGATGGGGTCTGCTTACCCGGCACTAGCCCAGACATGGTTAAGCCCATGGTATTGACAGCGGAAGTCCTGCCTCCCTGGCAAGACTGGGCATGCTCCAAGTGCTCTAGTAGTATAAAGGGAGGGAGCCCAGCTCATTCTGGGCTGGAGGCTGCAGGGGAAGGACCTGCCTTGGAAGCTCCTGTGGAGGGCCAGCCACAGCCTCTGACTGCAGCGGGAATCGAAGCCGTCCACGGCCCGCCTGCACCCCGGCAACTGGAGGAAACCCTGGAGATAACCCTGGAGATGACTTGCCCTGCCGAACACAGAGGACCTGACATCTCATGGGAAACCCCAACACAGACTCTGGTAGGAAGTGACCCAGGGAGGGTGGTACCTCCCATGCAGGGAAACTCAGCGTATTTTGGTAGGATCCCCCGCTGAGTCAGTGGCAGGCCACTATGCCACTGTTAGGGCCCTGGGCCAGGGCCCAGGGGAGTCGGGTGGGCCCGGGCCCCCCTACCGGGACTGCCACACCCCATAAGGGGTGCCCCAACGCTATAGACTCTGGCCACTAGGTCACGCTGCTCTGCGCCAAAGGTCTGCTTTATGGACTCTGGTTGCTAGGCCACGCTCCCCTGCACCGAAGGGTGGCACTACCGACTCTGGCCGCTAAGCCACGCTGCCCTGCGTCAAAGGGCAGCTCTATAGACTCTGGCCTCTAGGCCATGCTGCCCTGCACTGAAGGGCTGCTTTATAGACTGTGACCGATAGACCATGCTGCCCTGACCCTAGGGGCGTGGACCATCACAGTCTGATTCAGCTACTCTCATACTTGCTGAGCTACTCAAGTCAAATACTACCTTAGTGTGAAGTAGTTTCACTGATTTCAAAAGACTACTTGCACCATATGGTACTATACAACATGAGTATTGGTGGAAGAATTGGAGCCTAGATTGATTTAGTTTAAAACAAAATACAAAGAGGAACTGACAAGATAGGTACATAACTTTAAGAATATCTCATGATCTTTCATGGTTGTCCTTCGATATCTCCTCACTCCCCGTCTCCCATCATTTCTTTATTGTCATCTCTTTCTGTGTTATGTAATTTAGTCTTTAATTCTACTCTCGCTAAATTTAGTCTGAGTTTTGCCATTGAATTTGGGCCAAGGGTTTCAAATTTGGGTGTGTAAAATTAAGCTCTTAAATATGTAATCTGGTTCCCAAGGTCAATGGGAGCTTAGGGGCCACAGAACCTCTGAAAGTCAGGCCTCCCGTTTTGGGACCTAAATATAGATTTAGGTGCCAATTTACAATATCCACATTTGAAAAATATTGACCTTGCACCTTAGAATGTATCGTTCTTGAAACAGTGACCTGCCATTTATTTTTCTGTAAAGCACCAAACAAACCTATAGACACTAATAGTAAAACTAAATGAAATATTATTTTGGGTAATATTGGAAGAGAACAGCTAATATTAGCTCATATAATTTTATTTTATTCTAATTAGTTCTAGGATGGTTCTTGATTGTGTCACTACTTTTTTTTTTAAGGAGAAGAAGAAAGACGAAATAAAAGATAATAGACTTCACCGCATGTCACTGTTGACATGTTTCTTTCCTAAACTTCAAGGGTATATTTTGTCTATTCTAGCTTTGTATACCCCAAACTAGCACTTTTCTCCATAAACTTTCATTGAAATTTGTTTAGGGGTATCTTCTGACATACTTCCATAGGTTTATAAGACTGTCACCAGAATTCCTTCCTTAGGGCCTCCAGACTCCCACTCCAGTCCTAAGAGACTCAGCCTCTGGCTAGGCCTGCATAGTCTGCTCCTTCCAAGGGTGCCAATGAATAGAACAAAAGAGGAATTAACACAATGAATCATCCCTAAACTGGGTTAAAGCTCTCTTCCTTCCAGGAGCCTTGTCAGGCTGTGGCCCTAAATTGAGTTGGCAAGTAACAAAGAGGAATAGTCTCCCATCAAGATGAGTCAGCATCAGGCCATCTCTTCCTTTGGGGAGGGGTCATCAGGCAGTGGACATCCGAGGAGCTCCTACTGTCAGCCAGCCTTCTCTCCAGGAGCTGAGGCTAACGGTCTGCCCTCCTCCCCGTCTGCCCTTAGCTGAGCTGGAGCCCTTTTAAGCTCCTCCCTCCAAGTCTGACATCTCTCTAAGGTGTGACAGAGCAAGGCTATATCATCCCACCACAAAGACATGAAAAGAGGCAGAAAAGATGCTGTACGTTTAATCCCAAATTGACAGAAGTGACCTTTAATTATAAGTGCCTCAGTATTTGGTAGCCTAGGAAACCTAGGGCTCAATTTTCAAAGGTGCAGAGCACTTACAACTCCAATTTAAGGTAGCTCAGCAATTTTGAAAATCAGGCCTCAAGTTGGGCATCCAAAAACTGGGACACTTAGAATTAGCAAACACTTTTGACTATTTGGATCTATAAAACACAATACTAAGATATGGATTATATGCAGAGAATTATAGAAACTTTCTATTAGAAGGCCCAGTCCTGAAAACTTTACCTATGCAAAACTTCCTTTGAACTGAATCAGATTTTGAGTAAGTGCCTTTCTTAATCTGCTCTAAAAATAGTCCACAGACTACGTAAAGCAAAATGCATCCATTTCCAGGGATTTGGCTTTAATAACAAAGAAAAAATAGTAAGATGAATATCAGTACAAACCTTCCCAGGCTTGGCTGCTTCTAAAGTTCCTCCCTCAGGACTTCAATGCCCACACCCTAGTTCTTCTCTTCAGAAAGCCACTCATACCTTATGGTTTTCTTTCATCTCACTGCATGACCTTGCCATTTTGCTGTATTAAAGCACATGAGTAAGGTTTGCAGGATCAGGCATAGAGTTTATATCTGTTCCATCAGTTCAGAGAATTGATGTTTGAAGTAGCTCATTAAATTTGTAATACGAGGCCAGGAGCTAAAGCATTTCTATTTTTATGATGTGATACAAATGTTAATTCTCACTGTTGTTGAGAAAGAAAAGTACAAAGTGTACCTATTAAGTTATTAGGAAATCTCCTGTCTTTCATTGCTTCTGCTTTCCCTTCATCAGTTCTTGTAATACATGCACACATACACACACCCTCGCCCTTAAGTTGAGCTTGCTAAAACCAGGAAAAAGAGAGCCCACCTCCCCCATTGTGCTAACTAAAGGTTTTATCTGGCAGCAGAGATATTAAGACTGGAAGAGATATGCTTCTAGATCAGTGGTTCCCAAACTTGTTCCGCCGCTTGTGCCAGGAAAGCCCCTGGCGGGCCGGGCCGGTTTGTTTACCTGCCGTGTCCGCAGGTTCAGCGATCGCGGCTCCCACTGGCCGTGGTTCACTGCTCCGGGCCAATGGGAGCTGCTGGAAGTGGCGGCCAATACATCCCTCTGCCCACGCTGCTTCCAGCAGCTCCCATTGGCCTGGAGCAGCGAACCGCGGCCAGTGGGAGCCGCGATCGCCGAACCTGCGGACACGGCAGGTAAACAAACCGGCCCAGCCCGCCAGGGGCTTTCCTAGCACAAGCGGCGGAACAAGTTTGGGAACCACTGTTCTAGATTGATGGCTGTGGATTAGTGACATTAAACACAATGTGACTGAGAAGGGCAATGCAGAGAGGGAGGGTAGCATTGTAGTTAAAGCACTGGACCGGGACCCAGGAGATATAAATTCTATTCCAGGCTCTACCTCAAACTTCCTATGTAACCTTTGACAAGTCATCCGATCACTCAGTTACCCATCTAGAAAATGGGAGTAATAATCCTTCCTTTCTCCCACCCTTTGCCTAATTACAATGTAAAATCTCCCAGGCAAGAACTGTCTCTTACTGTGCTTATTTCCAGGCTCTAGTACAATCCATATATTAGCTGGGGCCACTAGGCCTAACATGCTACAAATAAATAATAATAAAAGTAAAAAGTAAATTACAAGAGTTATCTGTATTGATACTGTTCATTCTAAGTCATTAACAGAGTAAATTAGAAATATGCATTGAAAATTGCACACCAGATTTTTCATTAAGTAATAACGGACATGTCTTTATGCAATTATAAGGAATGAGGAAATAACTAGCAGCACATATTGATTAAAACATGGCTCTAAAACTGGTTATTACTAATTTGTAGGGGGTCCAATGAAGATATGGCGGCAGAAAATAACTAGGGTTATGTTGATACTTAAAATATATTGTCGCATCACCGCTGCAGCAGTGCAGTTGTGCCGCTGTAGCTCTTCAGCGTAGACCCTCCTCACAGGGATAGGAGGGGCGCTCCCATCATTGTAGTTAATCCACTTCTCCAAGAGGTGGTAGCCAGGTTGACGAAAGGATTGTCTACACCAGGGGTTTAGGTCAACATAGCTACATCTCTCAGCGGTGTGGATTTTTCACCCCCTTGAGAGATGTGGCTATGGCAATACAAGTTTTCAGTTTAGACCAGCCCTAATATTTATTATTCTGCTCTTTGCTTTAATTGTTTAAAAGTTAAGCGATTTGCCAATAAGCAATATATTGCTGGATTTTTTTATTTAAACATAAAATACCCTAAGCAATCTACCTTGGGCTAGATTGTGATACCTGGTTCATGCCGAATAATAATTTATTCCATTATTGAAGACATTGGGACCACTTGTGGAGTCACGTAACTCACATTTATATAGATCTGATCCTGTACCTACTGAAGTCAAAGTTCCCATTGACTTAAAGGGTGCAGAATTAGGGCCATACAATAGGGCTTACTGTCCCCCTCTAGTGGTTGAACCATAAAGTTCCATGAAGATACTAAAGTCTGTGAGCAAAAAGCCTGTTGTCATTTAGCTCCATCAAGAAAGGCTCATATTTTTGTATCCCAAGAACTCAAGTTTAATCCTTGCTGCTGCTGGGTCTTGCATTATCAGCTGGCAAGGGTCTTGCATTATCAGCTGGCAACCATGTATAAGCATGTGACACAGGCACTATTTACTGAGAATAAGGGATCAAATCTGGCCCTAAATGCTCTTTGCAGTTCCTCAAATCATAACCCTCTCCCATCCATACCTCTCCAGAGACTCCCTCTCTCCCTGATACACACAAGCCCAGCAGCTCCCATTGGCCTGGAGCGGCAAACCATGGCCAGTGGGAGCCGCAATTGGCCCAGCCCATCAGGAGCTTTCCCTACACAAGCGGCATCCCAAGTTTGGGAAACACTGCACTAGGCTATTGGATATATATGGGGATTACTCTTACCACCACTGTTTCTGAGAATGACGACTAAATCCTTTTGTGAATTTAGTCTGAAAAATGTACATGGTTCATTTCAATATTTTCCCCCATTTCAAACAAAACAGCTGAAATCAACACAAATTCACAAAATGTTTTGGTCAATCCAAATATGCTTTTTTTTTTTTTAAATTGCTTAAAAAATTTCACTTACCTCCTTTCATCTATATGTACTTTTATGGCCCTATAAGCCAAGTATCTGAACACATAAAAAAATTACCCTCACAACACTCCATAAAATAGGGAAGTATCATCATCCCCATTTTACAGGTGCAGGAGCTGAAACACAGAAAGATCAAATGATTTGCCCAACGTTACTCAAGAAGTCTATGGCAAATCCTGGAACTGAACCCTGAGTTCCAGTCTAGTGCTTTAACCACAAAGCCTTCCATCCTCTCAGGTCATGCAAACCAATTACTCACAAAGAAACTTTCCTTACAGTCAAAATAATGTCTGCCATGTATTCAATCTATTTGAGTTGGTGGAAATTTTTCATATACAAAAAAATCATTCATCTGACGAAAAATGCCTTTTTTAAACAAAATTAGTAATTTTCACCACAATTTTTCATTTTCCATATTTTTGGGGGGGCTAAACAAAAGTGCCCACAACTTTACTTATATTTTAATCCAAGTTTTTAATCAAAATCATGTTTAAAATTATCTTTGTTTATCAAAATTGCAGCATTCAGTTAAAAATGTCCATTAACAAGTTAGAATAGGATATTCATTTACCAAAAATTGTGGTTTTGGTGAACCAAAATGTTCAATTAACAATTTCAAAACAGCACTTCAATAAAAATTTAAATTTAAAATTTGATGAAAATGTTGAAGAAACTGTAAAAACAAACAAAATAC
>NW_020664530.1:9460692-9502849 GCF_002925995.2 Terrapene triunguis
CAGGCTGGTGCCTGGAGCTGGCCCTGCAAGCCCTTAGTCTTTAAGGTGTCACCAGGGCCGGCTCCAGGCACCAGTTTGCCAAACAGGTGCTTGGGGCGGCCACTCCAGAGAGGGGTGGCACGTCCAGGTATTCGGCGGCAATTCGGCGGGAAGTCCTTGGCTCTGAGCAGGAGTGAAGGACCGTCCGCCGAATTGCCGCTTTTTTTTTTTTTGGCACCGCTTGGGGCAGCAAAAACCCTGGAGCCGGCCCTGGGTGTCACTGGACTCCTCACTGTTTTTATGGCTACAGACTAACACAGCTACCCCTCTGATTCCATCACTGCAGTGCTCTCTCTTTGAGACTCAGCCCCCTAACTAAGTCACAATATAGCCCTCCTAGGGTATCAAAGTCTGACCAGACCAGCTGTCCAGATTTCACTTCCAACAGTCCTGCGCCACTTCCCAGTGGCTGATAGGGAACACTATATACAATGGGTTCCAGGCCAGGGACCCTATAACCAGCAGCCAAGGTCTACACAGTTCTGCTGTCCTTCCTGCTGTTTCCTTAGACTTCTTCCTATGCTGTCATCAAAGGCTTTCTTTCCCCACAGCTCCTCTGGGCTTGACCCTTCTTTCAGGGCTCAGATCCCAGGACTTATTCCCCCCCAGATTTCCTCCTCCCCATCTCGGCTCCTAGAGAGTGACTACAGAGTCTCTCCCTTAAGCCTCTACTACTACAAACTCTCCCTCTTTATAATCCTTTCACAGTTTTTCCCCCAGCTGGGCTCCAGCAGCAATTTGTATTTAAAAATTCCCGGGTCTCTCATCAGGTGCAACTCTGAAGGTCAGTTGACCCCTTCTGGGCCAACTTAATCCCTTCAGGGCTGGTATGGGGTGAACCCTATCCCAGAGCCCCACACATTTGTCAGTGCAACCTGTCTCCTTCCAAACACTGGGAGATAAATGGTATTTCTAGCAACTTTCATTGCTAAAAATTAACTTCACTTGCAACATGTGGCTTTTAAGCCTCATAATTTGACCAAGCCTCAGTCAATTTTCAACCGAATACTCACTGAGTCAGATTCTCATCTGTTGTAAATGGGTACAGCTCCACTGAAGTCCTACTCCAATTTAGACCAGCTGAGGATCCAGCCCAAAGACACTTCTACTCAATCAAGTCTTTGTCCCTGCCAAGTTCCACCTTTCAACCTCAGCAGTTGCCACTGCAAAGTGGTTCAAATAAAGGTTACAAGATTTTTTTTTATTATAATAATGGGGAAACTATCTTTTTCCACTCTCCTCACACTCTAAAACGGCTGAACCATTTTTACCCAAAGTTTCCAAAAACCCTCTCTTTCAGGCAGAAACCAGGCAAGGCAGTTTGAGAGCCTTATAGAGGAATATTTCATAATGTTATGAGTGATTGAAAAAAATAGGCTATGGTGCAAATATTGCATCAAACTTAACGATCACAGATGGTATATATATGTAACTCTAATACCCATAGTAAAAGCACCTAATATATGCACTGCATTAGGAAAGTAAACTTTTAAATATTATCTGTTAATTTCCAGTTCTTTCTGGTCACTGACATTCATAAAAAATTATGCATGATAGGTCCTTGTAGTCAACAGCATAAATTGTAACAGTCCATGTTAAGTATTTTTACAGCAATTTCTTCAGTCCAAATTTATGTTTGAAGTCAGAGGTAAAGATGTTTTATTTTCTTTCCCAGGAAGAAGAAAAATAGACACTAAAAATAAAACTCAAGGTTGCTAATCTTGAAGAAAACTCTGAGGCATGAACTTTTCAGTCTTGCAGAGGACACATTGGGATGTTGCAAGCTTTCTCTCCTCCCTCAAATTAATTCAGAGTCTAAATATAAAATTGGCCTTAGAGATAACAGTCAACATATTGTTCTTTCCATACTGAATTATTTTAGAAAACACATGCAAAAACAAAAAACCCCAAAACACACCCCTCATCCTGTTTTATAGCTGTTAGAACATTTTTCAAGCTTAACGAAGATGTGAAAGACGATAGAAACTGAAAATGGTCTGCTTGCCTGAAGGAGACTGAGTGCCCTTGAATGAATGTTCTTTAAACCAGAGCTGTACAAGCTTTGAACTACCCAAACTTGAACTTAACACCCTTCAAAAAATGTTTGTCAAGCATGTAGCTCATTTCTGAATCCTAACTTTGACTGGATAAGGACTCTATTATAGCCTCTTGGCAACACTGCAAACCAATAAAGCACTATTTTTCTTTGCTGAGAATCCTGTTAGCAGTATCCTCGAGCCAAATCCAGTTTTACCTGTGAGAGCATTAACCACTCCATAATCAATGTGCTGCATCAAATTAACCCTTTTTGATATAGAAAATGTAGGGAAAAAATGATATATGGTATGCTCTAGCCAGTTACAGTATCTTAGTGTTGTCTCCCTACAATAACAGATCAACTTTTCTTTTGCATTTTTACTATTATTCTTTTGCAGCTGACATTCTGGACTGTGGTTGAAACATACTTAATGTAGATAAGGAGGTAGATTACAAAGAGAGATCTAACCCACCTTTGTATTCTCCCTGTCAACTAGGGGCAGGCACAACTTAGAGCAGCCTCAGAGGTGTTTTAAATTATAACCCAGCTGGCACAACCCAAAAATCCGCTTCAGCCTCTATGGATTGCCAGGGAACAGGAATACTCTGGCCATGCCCCCTTTCCCCTGAGAAATGTCCCCTACCTTGCCGAACTACAACAACACGGGTGGCAGTGTGGCCTAGTGGATGGAGCACTGCTCAGTGATTTGGGCAATATAGATCCTATTTCTGATTATGCCACTGTCCTAGCTGGGTGAGCTGGGACAAGTCATTTCACATTTTTGTGCCTCAGTTTTCCCACCTGTAAAATAGGGACAATGATACTTCTTACCTCCTTTGTAAAGTACTTTGAGATCTACTGATGAAAGGCACTATTTAAGAGCTAGGTATTATTATTACTCTGGCCCCAAACCATTTGAGGATTCCCCTTTTTACGGGGGAATTTTAAAGGACCCAGATAAGCTGGCTTTCTAAAGGGTCTGTGTCACCTAACGAATACAGAGCTACTAGACTATCCCAGAATCCCTGTGTGTGTAAAAAGCCAAAATTCCTTTAGGCAACTTGTCAACCACACCTTGCTCTTTGCAGTTATAATTCAGACATATTGCCATGGCACAATCTGGTCTTAAGACAAGCGTTGTGTCACGCCAGCTTAAAGCAATAGCCATTGTCTGTTCATGATGAAAAGGGCCAAAGTCCTGAGTAAACAGTAAAATATTACAAATGTCCTGGGTTGCATTAATTTCATTACAATCTTTTTATTTTGCAATTAAAATTATTAGAACTCAGCCATAGAAACTAATCACACTGGTACGTCTTGGAAACCACATAAAGGAAATACAAATAATTAAAATACAAACAAAAGTATTTTCCCATCATCATTTGCTAAAAAAAAAATTTAAAACATTGAGTACCTTTAAATGAGCAGGCCGTAAACACAATAGGTTGCATAGGAGGGGGCTGTTGAAGCTATATCTTAGAGTTTAAACATCTAGGGTGACCAGATGTCTCGTTTTTATAGGGACAGTCCTGATTTTGGGGACTTTTTCTTATATAGGTTCCTATTACCCCCACCCCCTGTCCCGATTTTTCACCCTATAAACATCTAACCTTAACAATACATGCAATCATCAAATTCCCACATACCTTAACTCAAGTGTAAAGTGTATATCTAAATGGATATTCTCATGGGCTTCCACAGGACTACTTATCCATCTATTTGAGATTGTTATAGGGCCTCCATTACTGTAATATCTGAGCACCTCACAATCCTTAATGTACTTATCCTCACAACTCCTATGAGATTGGGAAGTACCATTATCTCCATTTTCCAGATGGGGAATGGAAGGTATGTTTACACTGTAATTAAAAACAAACAAAAATACATGGCCCTGAGACTCAAAGCCTAGGTGAGCTGACTTGGGCTTTAAAGGCTATAAAGTTGAAATGTAGATGTTTGGGCTTGAGCTAGAGCTTAGGCTCCTAGACCCTCCCACCTTGCAAGGTCTCCGAGCCTGGGCACCAGCCCAACCCTGACTGTCTACAATGCTATTTTATAGCCCCACAGGCTGAGCCCCGTGAGCCCATGCCAGCTAACCCAGGCCAGTCTTGGCCATGCCATGAGCCTTTTATTGCAGCGTAGACATACCATGAGACAGAAAGACTAAGCCTCAGACCTTGTCTAAAGTCAGGAATTCTGTGGCAGAGCAGGGAACTGAAAGCAGCTCTCCTGACTACCATTGGATCATCTCATAGGAAGAAAGGTTTGTAAATTGGTTCTTAAGCTACTTCCCATCTGTTTTTTATTTGTTTGTTTGTATAACACTAACATATAGCCATAACCCTACCCTAAAGCTAGAAGTTATTTGTGACATATAAAACAGGGGTTCTCAAAATGGGGGTTGGGACCCCTCAGGGGGTCGCAAGGTTATTACATGGGGGGTCACGAGCTGTCAGCCTCCACCCCAAACCCCACTTTGCCTCCAGCATTTATAATGGTATTAAATATATTTTAAAGTGTTTTTAATTTATAAGGGGGGGTCGCACTCAGAGGCTTGCTATGTGAAAGGGGTCACCAGTACAAAAGTTTGAGAACCACTGATATAAAATAACCCACACTTAGTATTTTGAAATGCTTTGAAACAGTACCAGAACCTTTCTTTAAAAAAAAAAATCAAATAGATTATCTCTGTTAGAAATGTTAGCTTTAATAATGATAATTACTACGCTGCAATGTCAGATAGCATCACTGAAAACCTACATGTGAGTTTGGTGCTACTGCTAAACAAATGACGCAAGTAATGTAAAAGTATCAGAGTATCATGCATGAGAATCTGTACAGCTAGATTCAGCCATAAAGTAGCTTCCTCTTGAGGCCCTGATTCAGTTAGTTACTTAAGCAAATGCCTAATTTTAAGCTCTACTGAGGTCTGTAATAATTATGAAATAATAATACTGTCATTCTGGCCAGCCTGCTCCTAAGTAAGTCACACGCATGAATTTTTACAAATTTTCCTCCATCTCAGCCTAATCTAAATGACATTGATGTCAATGGACAGACAGACTTCCGCTGACTCGAGTGGAAGTTCATGTTAAATGTCACCAGTATAAATTTTTCTTTACATTTATGTTTCTGAAAAGGTCAACTCATATTTCACTTTCTAAGTAGCAAAGAGTAGAGGAAGCCAGCTATACAGGATGAGCATGTACAAATGTTTTCCCTACTACTAACATGAAAGTCTTCGGAATGGTTCCTTTCCTGGCATTGCCAAACTTCTACTTTTATTACCTAGCTCTTCAAGTGGAATTCATAATGCCTTGTTTCTCTGACACGGAACAAGCCACTGCCAGCAAGATTGAGCAAGAATGTCTGAAACATATCCTCAAAGGATATGGAGGCGAAAGAAAGAAAATTTAGGAGGCAACATTTACCATGCAGTGGGCCAAACCCACCCCTGGTGCAACTCCACTGAACTATGCCTCTGTGGGTTAAATATCTTCATTCATCAGGCTCTGAGTGCTAATAAGATTGCTTATTGGTATGGCTGTATCCTGAGGACCTCTGGACTTAAAGATAGTGGTGTTCTCAGGGCTGATTTGAAATGGCTTCATAGATAAATTGATTTGCCCATCAAGATGCTAAAGCTATTGAAATTAATAAAGTACCCAATATAAGTTTAGGTTGTTAAAATGTGACCATGGTGTAAAATAGTTAGAGCAGCAGACTGAGGGTGTCTACAGCATAAATGTGATTGTAGCATGGACAGACATACCCATGCTAGATTTAACATAACTAGTGCAGGTAGTGAAGATGTGGCAGCACAGACTAGCAACCCAAGTACATACACAGAGTCTCTGATGGGCTAAGCCCATTCTTAGGCCTTCTCTATCATGTCTTCACTACTATCCCATGCTAGCTAAATTAAAGGTAGTGGAGGTATGCCTACAGCATTATAATTACAACTTAATTTGTGGTGTAGACATGCCGTGAGTGTCAGAAAACACAGGTTCTGTTTCTTGGTGTGTCCCAGACTCACTGTGGAGACAATACTGTTCCTATTCAAGTCAATGTCCAGCTTCTTCAGATGAAAGGAATTAGTTAAATGGAAAGTTTTATTATTTTTATCTATTATGCCAATCTGGGCTATATGTTTTACATCAACAAGTAAGCAATTTCTGAACTGTAATTCGGGGGTTAGGTATTGGAAGGACAGCCAAAACTGGATCTCATACTTGGCTGGGTAGTGGTACGCAACGGAAGGAGGAAAAAACATAAAAAACTACATGCCTGTGTTAACGACACAGCACACAACACCAGACACTGATACACTTAGAGTATCAGATCCCCAGATGGGGGCAAATCTAAACCCCACTTCAATGGATTTACACCAGCTGAGGATCTGGCCCACTATTCATTTATTTTTTATTTGTATACAGAGCTTAACCCAGCATAGGCTAAATGTGATTTGTTCAATTAAAGAAACAAAACTCCACCACCATTATGGAAGCCTCTATCCCATCTAAAAGTTACACTGCTTTTTAAACAAAAAACAAAACTACCCTCCAACTCCCAACCCCTCCTGGTTAATGAACTCTCTCATGCCCTTTGTCTCTTATTAAATTGTAGGCTGATTGTTGCAGCCACTGTTGTGTTACTATATGTCTGTACAGAATTTAGCTCCATGGGGCCTTTATATAACGACAATAATGTTTCCAAATTGACCTCTCTCTAATTTGTTAAAGATGTACAGTTCACAAAAATAAACATTCTTCAGATCCTGCTTGTGCCTATATCGCTGTTGTGGCAAGATTTGTTGTATTCTGTTTAAAACAACACACAAGAGCCCTCTGTCCCACTGGAAAAGTTGAATAAAAATATGAGACAAAAATATGGACTAGAGCAGGGGTCGGCAACGTTCAGCACGCAGCTTGCCAGGGTAAGCACCCTGGCAGGCCAGGCCAGTTTATTTACCTGCTGAAGCGGCAGGTTCGGCCGATCGCGGCCCCCACTGGCTGCAGTTCGCCGTCCCGGGCCAATAGGAGCGGCGAGAAGCGGCGCGGGTGAGCGATGTGCTGGCCGCGGCTTCCCGCCGCCCCCATTGGCCCGAGATGGCGAACCGCGGCCAGTGGGGACCGTGATCGGCCAAATCTGCCGCGTCAGCAGGTAAATAAACTGGCCTGGCCCGCCAGGGTGCTTACCCTGGCGAGCCGCGTGCCAAACGTTGCCGACCCCTGAACTAGAGCATAGGAAGAGCCAAGTAAAATCCTTCAGGATCTTGCTAAGGTGCAATCAAAGCAACACACCTTTTGGAGATCTATCAGAAAAGACTTCTATTAAAAAAAAAAAAAAAAAAAACTTTGCCCATGGAAATTTGATATAGGAAAATGCTAGAATGTTTTAGCTACCATTCAACTTGCAGTGATATGTGCTGCTCAATTAAGGAAGGAGAATAATGGACAAAGAGTCACTAGAGAAGTGCCGTTAGAGAACGGCAAAAATGGAAAATTGAGTGTATTTACTCTTTTCACATTCCTGAAGCGCTAGCAAATCTACAAAAGACTGAGAAATAGAAAACACACTAAGCTATGAAACAGCTGGGGAAACTGAGTTTACAGCATCTGACAGGCAGGAAGTTGATGAAAAGAGGGTCAAACAAGGTAAAGTCCCGATTGAAGCTAACATGCTTCTTGCAGGGTCAAAGTTTCCAGTACACGGCTCCCTTCCTAACATAGACAGATGCATGTCTCACATTATGTTTCTAATTTAAAGACATTTTTAAAAAATGTAATCACCAAAGACTAATGGGAAAGAATAATGTTATTTCATAATTTAGAGGGGGGAAAAAACAAGGGCACACATCTGGAATTAACTTTCAATGGTAAAGATACTGACATCAGTGCACTACATGAACAAATATGCAAAAACCCACACAAAGCTCTTCCCATTTCGAATTTTCCAGGGTAAGTCTGAATGCCTTTAACCAATAAAATGTAGGAAAACAAAATCCAAAAACAGACACTCATATGGATTTTTAGGAGACAAACTCAGCCCCATTCTCCTTGAACAAGCTCCCTGCACGGCAGTACAAACAGACCAGTAGCTGGCAGGACCCACAGCTACCCAGCTCCTCCCGTCTTCCCACCATGAAGGCTACCCAAAAGTCCATGGAATCTACTCCAGCCATACAGGGTCAGAGACTGAGTCTAACACGTGTATTCACAAAGTAGTACTTTATTCTTTGGAAAATCTCACTGATTTCAAGAAGACCACTCAAAGAATAAGGTACTACTCTATGGGAGATGACGATGTCAGAATCTGGGCCGTAGTTACTAGACTGTTACTCATCTGTTAGTCTTAAAAGTGCCACAGGACTCTCTGTTGCTTTTTACAGATCCAGACTAACATGGTTACCCCTCTGATACTAGTCTGAGAAAGGGAATGAACAATGAAATGGCAAAGTTTACAGCTAATTCAACATTATTTAGCCAAATTGAGATGAAAGAACACCCGGAGGATCTTTTGAGGGGGCTGACAAAGCTAAAAGAATGGACGGCCTGACAGCAGACAAAAGTCTGCACTGACAGCGTTTTTTCTGTATGAACAACAGAACATGAGTATATTTAATTGAATTTAGAGGCAACAAATTTAAAACTGATAATAAATACTCTTTTGCACATCTCATAATTAATCTGTGGAACTCACTGGCACAAGGTTATCATACTGACACCAAGAGCTTAGTAGAATTCCAAAAAAAGGATTATACCTTTACATATGTGTAAGGGGACTGTTGTTCCCTTACTAAAACTCAGTGGGGGTGTTTTGGTTGGCTAGCTCCCAGTACCAAAAGAAAGAGGAAGGGTCGATGGGAAATCAGGACCCTGAGACTGACAGTCCCCAGGAACAATGGGGAGAGGTCAATGCTCCAGGTCAGCCTGATTGACAGGGCGGGCAGGCTAATCAGGGAGTCAGGAGGCCAGGGGGGTCCCATCCTCTGTGTGAGCCGGAATTGCCTGGCTCAGACAGAGTGGGGCCGAGCTAAGGAGAAAGCAGGGACCCGAGCTGAGCTGTGCCAGCCACAGGGGCCAGAAAAGCAGCCCAGGAAGCAGGTCAGTGCTGGGAGCAGAGTCACAGAAGCAGCCCACAGAGCAGACCTGTCCTGGGAGCAGAGCTGTAGCAACCAGAGCCAGAGAGGCCAGAGAAGCAGTCCAGGGAGCTGGAGGCAGAGCAGCTCCAACAGCCATGCTGAGGCAGAGTGGTGGAGCTAGAGTTGAGGCAGAGTGGAGCTGGAACTGGGGCTGGAGCAGTCTGGAGCCAGGTGCAGTGAGCAGCTGGGGAGAGCAAGGGGGACCCTGGGCAGTGGGCCCAGTGCAGGGAAACGCCCCCAGCCAAGACGCCTTGCAGGCCAAGTTTGGAGGGAGATCGTAACCCTGACAGGACAGGGGCGACGCTGGGAAGAAGGGTCCTGTGACCTAAAGCCTGAGAGAGTGTGGCCACCGCCAGAGCAAGTGTCTGACACACGGAATCCCTGCAGCACAGCCAGGGCCTGAGAAGGGGCCTGGGACTTGTGAGGAACAGACTGTGAACTTCCCTTACATTCCAGAGACGCTGATTGTGATGTCCCTGTGCCACAGAGTGGGGTGACATGTTTTCCTTTAACCTTTCCCATTTTTTTCCTTATTTTTTTTAATTGATTGTGTTTAATAAATTGTTTTTCTTTGAATTGTATGTAATGATCAGTAGGTCAGGGAAGCATCCAGTGCAGAGGGAGCCCCCCGGAGTGGGGACACCCTAGCCCCTGCGCTAAGTGACCACGACAAGGTTGGGGGTCGAGCGCCCCAGGAATCCTGGGCCCAGCCTTGTCGGGATTACGAGGACTCTGCCACACAAGAGAGTGGAAGGGGAGTCCTCTGGGTAAAGGTAGGCAGGCCTCTGGGTAAAGGAAGTGGGAGCGAGGACTCAGATCCTTTCACTAACCCACTTCACCGGGATAGTGTATAAGCCAGGAAAGTTCCCCACAATAGCAGGACCATTCCCCCGCTTACCTTTATATATGGATTGAAAACATCCACAGTTACATTAAATCTGATACAGGTTTTTATTTTAGAATGGATGTAAACCCTCATTCTGCAGGGCATAAGTCAAGCACTGAGTCTCGGAGGTTAGGGAAATATTTCCTATTTGGACAGGTTATTCCTTTATGGGGATTTCTTTCACATCCCTCTGAAACATCTGGTACTGGCCACTGAGGCACAGACTTCTAAACCAGGTGGACTGCTGGTCTGATTCACAGTATGGTAGTTGGTATGTCTACACTAGAGACCTTACAGTGGCCCAGCTGTACTGATGCAGCTGCACTGCTGTAAGGTATCCCGTGTAGTCACTCTATGCCGATGGGAGAGAGCTTTCCCATTGGCATAATTAAACCAGTGGTAGCTATGTCGGCGGAAGAGCGTCTCCCACCGACATAGCGCTGTCCACATCAGCGCTTCTGTCGGTGTAAATTGTGTCGGTCGGGGTGTGTTTTTTCCACACACCCCCGAGAGACAAAAGGTTTACCGACAAAAGTACTACTGTAGGCATAGCTTGTGTGTCTGTAAATTGACTTCCACTGAGCGTACCCACAATCACTCTATCATTTGGGCCAAGATTCTTTCCACCTCTTTCAACACATTTGCCAAGTCCACAGCAGAGCAACTCAGACCCAGTGCTGGGCTCAAGGTTTTCTCCAATAACAAAGTTACTATTTCTCAAAGGCCTCGCATTTCATTCTTTCTCTGAGGCCCAGCTCCAGCAAAGCATATAGACACTGCTGAATGGGGACCAGAACACTGCATTCTTGATACCTCTCCCTTCTTCCCTTCTTCCCTCTCCCTATAATTCATGTTTTAGTTTTTTTTCAAGTCTTCCTGTTCATTGGCACATTTCCCAACAATAGGTCATGGCCCACAAAAATGAAAGTAGAACAATACACAGGTATTGTATTTTTAGCATTTACATTTAATACACCTGCTGAATGGGTATCCTGGATTTGGAAGTTACTGGGTGAGAGCCGTGATTCTGTTTTTGTGAACTTGTAAATTGGCAGAGGATTGAAACTGATAAAACATCCTGCTCTTCAAGAACATTACTCTGTGACTAATTTCAAATAGTTGTACGATTTCATTCAATTATAGTGCAGTTCTCTAAAAAATGACTTAGTAAAAATGGCAACATGGGGTCTCTCTTTTATTGACTGTCAATGACATCCATACCAAACTTGCTCAATTTATAAACAAGTTTGTTTGCTTTACAAGCTAGTGTGCAAATTCAAATATGGAACTTAAAGTCAAGTTAGGGGTTGGGTTTGTTTGTTTGTTTTTTTGATAATGATCCCAGCATGAGGGATACAAATTCTTCAGGACAAATTCTACATCATGCAGCCCCATCAAAGACAGTAGGGTAGCATGGCTTTATCAGAGGGTGTAATGTGGTCATGAAACTGGAACTTAGTTAACTACGGTGCTGAGGATACTCAAGACAGAAGAATTCTGCTCACTCTCCCATAGTACTGCAAAACTAATTTAACTAACAGTAGTAAAATTAGATTTTTTTTTCACTGAAGTCAACATATAGGAAAATGACAATCTAATCTGTTGCCCAAGGAGGAGTCAGTTTCACACAGTTACTTTTCAGAGCACAGCCAAATTTTAGGAATCACGTATAGTTTCCATCCCGATACTATGGTGATGAGTGCAATAAAAATACCTTCACAAGTAGCTATATAGTATGTATAGTTAATTTATCTCAAAGAGAATTCAATAAGGGAAAGCCACGCAAAGGGCAGGAATTTTTTCAATTTCAATCCAGTTAGCTCAGAAGTACCAAAAAAGACTGGTGGCGTGTCTCCAACATCTGCTGTGATGTTCCTTCCAATAGCGGAACTGGTTTATTATGACTGTTACAGCCCCACATTTTAGAAGTATGAGCAATTCCTTTTTTCCCGTTGGAGGACATTTGAAAAGAGAGAATTACTATTTTGTTGATAGGCCGAGGAAAATTCCCAAGGGGATGAGCAAAAGGATGAAGCACGAAAAGATCTCTCTGACAAAGTGGTCCAAATCATGACACAGCTGAAGAAGCATTGCTCTGAAACGGACACGTTTTTGTGTTGTTCCCACTCAGTACACACCTCTAAAAGGCAGAGGTTCTTGGAATAACACCAGAGTGTTTTCACTAAAATCCCATTAGTGTTGTTGAATGCTATGGGGAATGACATATTCTTGGAAGCAAAGCAAGCAGTAGAATTTAATGCTGTCAAAGGCTATTTATATTAAGGTGTCAGAAAGAGGTATAAATCAGAGTATAAATATGGACAAAATCAAGAGAACTCCATTTAATTTGAACAGACATACAGTGGAAAACCTTTTTGTGCAGAAGTGAAGCATTTGTATGAATACTCTTAATTCATCCTACCCTGCAACAAATCTTTCCACTGTTTAACCCCAGTAACTCTAGGCATATTCTCTAACCACTACAGACCTCTAAGTGATGACATATATGACCACAAACCCAGACTAATTGGTTAATTTATGGAGGCATGTTATCACTAAAGTTAAAGAACCAGTGGAAAGCTTGCAGCTGTATTTTTGTCACAGACACTAGTGAAAAGAATTCATGTGGCAATTATGTCATGAAAAACAAATTTATGATTGAGGTGAAAGGCCACAGAAACAAAAAGAAGCCTATATATAATTTCTATTGTGTTTTCTTTATGAAAGGGGCAGGATATGAAGATCAAAATAACAAGGTCAAAACAAGATATTCAGTAACTGGAGAAGACAGGATGTGGTTTTACTCAAAAAATGGCTCAACTTCTATGATAAGCAGTTTGATTGCACCCTCAAAACTTTTAAAATCCTTGAAAATTGGAGAAACGGATAGCTCAGAAGATCAGTAATGTTGCACAGAGTCTTTCACTTCTAGGTCACCAGTTCAAATCAAACTAGATCAATAGCGACCACAAATTGTTACCTTCTGGTGACTGTTTTCATGTTTCACTCATGTGAAATGAGTTTGCAATTTCAATCCAGTTCACAGTGTCTAAGTAACCACATCATAGTTGGCATTCATGTTGACAGTCACAGGAGGACTGAAACGGGCATGAAGACCAAACTCTCCTTACAGGTCATCCCTGTAAGTCGCATTAAAGGGTCAAGTGCTTTAGAGTAGGGGTGGGGAACCTTTTTTCTATCACGGGCCATTGACACACAGAACAAAATCAATCACAGGCCACACACAAGTAAAAAGCAACTTAATTTGTTTTTTTGGGGGGGGGGTTTAGAGAGAGAAATATAAAATGTTCAACTCACCCGCCCAGGGGCTCACTGAGGCTAAGGGCTTCCCTCCGCAGTGGGGTGAGCTGGCGCTCACGGCTCCAGTCCCACGGGGGGGGGGGAGAGCTCGAGGGGGGAGCGCCTAGGCTTGCTGGATGAAATTAAGCAACAAGCCAGATCCGGACTGCAAGCCATATGTTCCCCACCCCTGCTTTAGAGGGTAGCGTGAAGAAGCATTTTTGTTTCCCAAACTGATCCTATTCTGTAGGCAACTAGAAGATTTCTGTCTATACGGCTGTCAATCGAATAAAATTCATGAGCTGTAACACATGCAGACAAATATTTTTTGGATTTAGGGTAAGTCTACACTACAAAATGAAATCAACCTAAGTTACATCAACATACAGCCACCACAGTAATTGAATTGGTTTTACATGTCCATACTACGCTTCTTGTGTCGGCGGTGCGCGTCCTCACCAGGAGTGCTTGCACCGATTGTGAAACCGCTTCTGAAAGGCAGCAACAGTCGATGTAAGCAATGCAGTGACTACACGGGCACTGCGTTGACCTAACTACATCGACTTAGGGTACGTCCAGACTACTCGCCGAATCGGCGAGTAGTAATCGATCTATCGGGGATCGATATATCGCGTCTCGTCTAGATGCGATATATTGGTCCCTGAACATGCTCCCATCGACTCCAAAACTCCATCAGGGCATGCAGCGGTAGCGGAGTCGACGGGGGAGCCGCGGCTGTCGATCCCGCGCCGTGAGGACCCGAGGTAAGTCGAAATAAAATGCGTCGACTTCAGCTACGCTATTCCCGTAGCTGAAGTTGCGTATCTTACATCGACCCCGCCCCCCCAGTGTAGACCAGCCCTTAAGCTCTATTCCTCTCACGGAGGTGGAGTTATTAAGTCGGAGTAGTAGGCGAGTTACAATCAATAGGAGCTACATTTTGGTGTAGACGCTTACAGAGTTAGGTCAACGTAAGCTGCCTTATGTTGACCTAACTCTGTGATGTAGGCCAGGATTCAGTCTTCCTTCAACATTTTCACAACACTCACTGCTCAATGCTGTGAAATGCATGATTCTTTGTAAAGTTCATAAAGAATTACACATGTAACACACTGCAGGACATTTTGGGCCTGAGTTTAAAAAGTATCTCAACTTAGTCTCCATTCTTGTGCCTGCTACTTATTTGATGCTTAAATACATGATTGTGCCCAAAAATCGGGTAAAGACCTGAAGAAGAGGTCAAAAGCGTGGCTCTTTCACCAACAGAAGTTGGTCCAATAAAATACATTATTTTACCTACTTTGTCACACTAATATCCTGGGACCAATACGGCTACAACAACACTGCAAACAGATAAAGTATAAGTCATTTGTCATCCCTTCCCACAGGAATTTTGCAGAAAAGGGAAAACAATAATATGAGGTACCACTGTAAAGATTTTCCATGTAGACATCTACATGACATGAACTGTTCTCTCAAATAACTCTGATTACAAAAATAGTGGATGGGTTTCCAGCATATAGTATCAATAGTCTAAAAAACAGTTTACATTTCTATTAAAGGTGTGATGTGAATTGCTTTTCCTACATAGCTCCCATGCCCTACAAATTAGAAAACCAGAATTTCCTTGGTGGGAGGTGGCCAACACTGAAGAACCTATGCTGCATCTCTTGCACCTAGTCCTTTATATCCAGTTATATCCCCTTGATAATGGTACTCCTTTTGGAGAAATGCTTTTTTCTTTGACCTCGACTCTACTTAGTCCTCCTGACTCCCTTTGCTTTGTACATCTCACAAGAGAAAGGAAGAGAACTTTGCTTTTCTCAGGCACTGTGTTTCTCTTTTAAATTGGCATATTGTTAAGACCTGTGTGAGCTTCCTTCAGAATTTTACATACTGCAAAAGGAAATTAGTATGTATTGCTTCTTAACTGAAAATCAACAGGATTCAATTAAATCCTTAATCTGATTAGAAAATCTCAACCTTTTTGACCCATGCTGCAATTTGCTAACATTCACCTAATGTTTAGAAATACAAGTTCAGTGTTCAGCAAATAGCTAGTCCCATATTTTGTTAACTCAAAATATCTCATTGACTTTAAAGCTCTCAACTTTCTTTATAGCTATTTTATTTTTAACTGATGTTTATTGATCTTCTTAACAGAACATATCACTACATGAATCATAATGGTGATGCTAACAGATTAGATTCTAGTACTCATATTTCATTGGCATAAATGCTGCATTCTAAAAAACACTACAACATTATCTCACAATTCAAATAAAAAATTACTCACTGTGCAACAAGGTCACTTTAGATAAGATAAACTAGTATAGGTTACAAATTCGGAGCCTTAGTACCCATTTAATGACAGAGATAATATATCAGGAATATCCAGCCTAACTCACAGTGTGACTATTGAGAGAGTAGCAAGGGCTTTTTATAAGAACCCACATGTTTCTCTTCACAATGAATCTCTCTTCTGCTTATCACATAACTAAAATGTGCTTGATTATTTCCTTGCAATAGGGTAAAGGACGCAGACATCAGAATTATTTGTAAAAATCTTCCCAAAGATTTTCAAAACTGAACAATCAGGAGCCTAAGTCCATAATTAGACACCTATACAAGAAGCCTGATTTTCACAAGTACTGAGCACCCAGCAACGCTTGCTGACTTAAAGGGTTTAACGGGAACAGGGTGTACGGTGCTTTTTGGAAAAAAAAACAGGCTATTTATTTAGTAGGGGTCTGAGACAGGATTTTCAAAACTGACCAGTAATTTTGGGTGCACAATTTGAAATACCTGATTTCCGGAGATCAAGTGCTCAGGATATTCTGCAAATCAGATCTCTTTAAGGCGTCTCGTGTTTGGTACCCAAAAATTGAAGTGCCCCAAATCGTGGCCTATATTTCAACCAAATATATGTTTTAATTGAAGAAAGGGTTTTTGCCCACTCTGTGTGGATGTTTTACCTTTTTCTTTTCTTTTTTTTTTTTTTTTTTTGAGGTTAAAAGGTTTATAAACGGCTGATCTGTACATACCTGCCCTCGCCTTATTTTTTTTTTATTATTTTAGAAAGCAGTTGTGTTGCCAGGAAACCTCCTTAAATTTTATAATGGAGCAGCAACAATTTAATATTTGGCTGGATTACAAAACCAACACAACACCCAACTAGAAATTCTCAGGAGAGAAACTGGCCAAATTTTGTGGGTACATGCTAATTCCAAACTCCCTATAAAAGAAGTGAGGAATAACAAATAACTTTAATTTAATAGTATAATTTACCACCTAAACAGACCTGACTCTGGCTTTGCAGCACTAGCAAATCTCTGAGGCAAAGATCAACCTATTATTAGCAGGACAGCTCTAAGAAGGAGGAAAAATAGTTATAAAGTGTCAGGATAAGGGCCCTATTAATACTTAATTTAACAAGGTTAATTGCATTTTAAATGGTTACAAAGACGTTTATACACTGCAGCACTAAAAATCAAGATTAGATGACAGTCACCTCAAAAAGTGAAGATTAGTGATTCCAGAAGTGGTGAGACAAAAGTGATGTGTGCATGCGCACACATGCACATGCCAACAGCCACTTGCTACTTCTCAGCAGAATGTATAACTCATATATTTGTCCTCTGTTTAAAACAGGATAGACAAAACGTAGCCTGCACCCCCTGAAGGGTATCCAATGGCTGAGTGTTAAGAAAATATGTGCTTGATTAGACAGTTTTCTAGTGGGTAGAAACAAAGATAGCCAAGCCATCTGGACACACGCAGATAATGGCCCCTCCCTATATTTGACTAACAGATGGGTGTGTCTGACGTTTCCACCTCCGAATGGTGGAAATTCTACCATACACATTAATGATTTATATATAAAAAATCCTCATTGTTGTAGTCCCAGGTTTAAAGTAAAATGCACATTTTAAAATGCAATATAAAACAAAAAATGCACTGAACAAGAAACAACCAATTACACCTCTACCCCGATATAACGCTGTCCTTGGGAGCCAAAAAATCTTACCGCATTATATCAAACTTGCTTTGATCCGCTGGAGTGCGCAGCCCCACCCCCCCGGACCGCTGCTTTACCGCGTTATATCCAAATTCGTGTTATATCGGGTTGCGTTATATTGGGGTAGAGGTGTACATTTCTATTCTCTGCGTATAAAGATGTATTGTTTCCACTGGGGAGTTTTCAACATCATTTATGGTATTCTCTTATTGAGAAAACAACATATGTAAACTTTCACATACCTGCATCCTTTGTTAACAGCTCCTGACAGACTTCTAAAAAATGGATGCCTCCTGCATTTTCACATGAAATGATGGAAACACTGACAAATAACAGAAACCAGAACTGATGTTTCTAAATTAAATGAAGCAGTGAACAAAATATGGTTTCTGAATGAAGTGCTGAACTAATACTGCAAATTGGTGTGTGTGTGTGTGTGTGTGTGTTTTGTTTTTGATTTTTTTAAGACATTCGATGGAATTGTGTTTACTTTTCACACTATGTGGATTTAACGTGGGAGACTGGCCCCTCAAAACTGTGAATATTGCTAAAATAAAAAGCAGATATAAAGCAATTTTGGTCCCCGATGAGTGTGTTTTCTATTACTATCATGATGATGACATATTGTGGAGTTTGAAAGTTTATTATCCAATGAAGACACTTGAAATCCTGGCCCCATTGAAGTTAATGGCTAAACTTCCATTGATTCCAATGGAGCTAGAATTTCACCCTTAGAATTATGATGCAACTCTATTCTTCCATAGCTATCCATTTAAATGTGAAAAAGAACTAGGAGGACTAATTGCAAGTATAAACATTAAAACTGAAAATACTTAAAGTTGGGGAAAAGAATAACTATAGAATGCTTTTGGTTTTTTAACTGAGAATAAATCAAATTATCTAAAAGGATGTAGGGCCATATCATTCCTGGTAAAATAAAGATGTCAAAGTAAAAAAAATAAAAATAAAAAGTTGATGTAAGGAAAGGAGAATGGCAAGCAAACAGTAGCCTTAAGAATAATTGTTTTGCATTAGTAGATACAGATGTGGGTACCCCCTTATGAGCTACAGGCGCTCTGATCTGAAAAGTGACCCTAAAACTATGATTGTGGTGATCCAAGTTTATTGCATCACAATGACCTCAGATCCAATTTGCTTAGTTTTAAAGAAAGACTATGAGTTTTCTATCAGGCTTGCAAACTCGCCTTGAGATCTGAAAGTCAAGCTGGGTTCCTTCCTTCTCACACATCACTAGTAACAGAGAGCCTGGAAGCCAGATTTTGCTCTGATTTACACAAGGGCAAAATTTGGTCCTACAATTTGAACTTATTTAATAATTCTATTATTGACATTTGAGAAGGCAGGGAATCTAACTAACCCACTCACTCATCTCTGCATTAGCTCAGTTGAACTAACAGGTGCAAAAAGTGATACAAACATATTTTTGCCACTAAGGAAAGCAGGCAAACGTTAGCGTACATGCAGGAAACTGTCTTAGAAGATCTTGTTTTTATATAGTCATTTTTGCAGAATAGCCACAGTACATACATACTATTATGGGTCTGCATTTTACACTCATTATTGTGGGATGAGTGGGTGGGAATTGATTCCTGTAAAGCTTCTCAGCATAACTACCTTCCTACCATCAGCATTTCCTGTCAGAATCCTGGCATCTCCACAACGGTGAATTGCAGTCCCAGTCTGAAAAAAAAAAATTCAAGAACCTGTGTCACAAAACACTACTCAACTCAAGTAATAATGAAGAACATGACCAAACTGAAGAAAACATTCCAGAAATCGGCAATGAGACACCACAATGATAGGTGCCTAAGAAACACCATAAAATTAGACCAAATGAGATTAGAGTAAGAAAAATACAACACATATCCCCTATTAATGGGCAAAACACACTAGGCAAAGAACATTGTGATCCCTCACACAAACCATAAACCATGATATAGGAAATGATCAAAGCAAAAGGATTACCAAATTCATAAATCATTGCTCAATCTCAAGAAATAGGTATGGTGATTTTACATTGGCCATAAATGCCATAAACTGCAAAATCTGGATCCAGACCTGGAATTTAAACTTCCCAAAGTTTGGGAATGTTTGGTTCAGGTCAGTTGCTAATTTTAATGTGCTATTTCACAGATTAAGTACCAAATTTGATCTCAGAAATATTAAAGGGACAGGAAAAACATTCCCTAACCAGCTCTGCCATAGATCAAAATACCACCAATGTTACACAACCACTTTTTTCATATTTGTCTGATACCATGAGCCTGGAAATGTCAGCAGATATCCTTGTGAATCTGCATATTAAGACATGATTCCAAAATTTTTTTTTTTTTTAAATAGGGGTGGGAAGGGAATTGCATCCCAGCAGCACTTAAAACCTAAACCTATAATGACACTATGGAGCACCGCTTCATAAAATGGCATAAACCAAGCTACACTACTTAAAAATACATTAAAATCTAAAAAGTACAATGAAAATGTGTAGGATGAAGTTAGGTGGTTATTTTAAGGCAATAAAGCTCCGGACCAAGCCTCAGGGTGCCCAGTTTCAACATGCTTATGATGCATGGCTAGGGTAGTAGCCTGATACTACATTGCATGGAAAGAATATAGACTTGCCCACTTTGGGCAGAATTTTACTTATCTTACAGACAATTCTCAATTAAGTCAAAAAGAGTTTTGCCCTAATAAGAAACGGCCAATCAGGCCCTTTTGAGTTATCAGTTATAACACCAAAACCTGCTGGTTGGCTGCTTTTCAGCACTGAGAAAACAACTACGGAAATGGACTGGTAGCATGTGATCCATAATCATAACATCACTGTATTATCCCCTGAGGACCCCTGAAGTCCAGATCCTCAGCCAGAAGATATTTTCCCTCCCTTTGCCCACACATGTAACTTAGACCAGCATGGACAATATCTAAAAGGACTATGCTAAATATATGCTGTGGTATACAAAAACAGGAGCTCTTAGAAGCTGTTTAACACCATCACTGTGGCCACTCACTCTCCCAAGGAAACAGAGATGTGCTGTCAATGTATTTCACAGTTCTGTTTGCAGTAATTTCTGGGACAGTTGTCATATCCCCTGTGAAATTGCATGTGTCCACTGCTTGTTGCGGTTAAATGCAAAAAATGATCACCCCATGTTTTCATCCCATGTGCTCCACAGAAGGTGCCCCTATGAAAATGCAAGTGTTACTGAACTGCAGTTCAGATGCAGGGACTTGTGCAGACCATGGGGACAAATTAGTTTAGTTTAGTTGAAATAAATCTTCATTTTATTTGTAGATGTTCTTAATCAAAACCACATGTAAAGTACAGTTAATCTGCAAAGAAGGTCAGTTGTAACCACAGTACTGAAACCACTTTTTTTAGTTATATTTTATTATTTTTCCATAAGTCAACACAACAAAAAGAATGTCTGGAGATAACCACAAATCTGTTAAAAAAGAATAGAATTGTTGTTCCCACAGTTTTGAGTATAGTTTTATTACAATACACAATTTCCTTCCCTGTAACTGGGGGGATGGGGGACAGGAGGGAATGAGTTGCAGATACTACAGATTAGACAGGATAAAAGAAAAAGGATAAACAAGAAAAAGAGGAATTCTGAGGGGAAATTGACACTTTTAGAGAAAGTAGTACAGAATGAAAGAATCATCACTGGAACCAATCCTAATGGTGTGTGGGGAGAGATGGTAAATAATTCAAAAGGTACCATGGCAGCCATGGATATGGACACAGGAACAAGGAATAGGAAACTATTTTAAAGTATGGTCGCCCCATCTCAAAAAAGATATATTGGAATTGGAAAAGGTTCAGAACAGGGCAACAAAAATGATGAGTGGTATGGAACGGCTTCTGTATGAGGAGAGATTAATAAGACTGGAACTTTTCAGCTTGGAAAAGAGACGAATAAGGGAAGATATGATTGAGGTCTACAAAATTATGACTGAAGTAGAGAAAGTAGATAAGGAAGTGTTGTTTACTACTTCTCATAACACAAGAACTAGGGATCACCAAATGAAATTAATAGGCAGCAGGTTTAAAACAAATAAAAGGAAGTATTTCTTCACACAACGCACAGGAACTCCCTGCCAGAGGTTGTTATGAAGGCCAAGACCATAACAGGGTTCAAAAAAGAACTAGATAAATTCATGGAGGATAGGTCCATCAATGGCTATTAGCTAGGATGGGCAGGAATAGTGTCCCTAGCCACTGTTTGCCAGAAGCTGGGAATGGGTGACAGTGGATGGATCCAGTTCTTGACGACACTTGACGATTACCAGTTCTGTTCATTCCCTCTGGGGCACCTGGCATTGACCACAGTCAGAAGACAGGATATGGGACTAGATGGACTTTTGGTCTGACCTACTAGGGCCATTCTTATGTTCTATGCCCAGACATGAGTTGATAGTCATTAATATATTTTTTTCACCAAAAAGGAAGAACTTTTGGTTACCTATCAGAGTGGCAGTATCAAGGTTCTGAAAGATTACTTCCTGATAAATCAAGCTGAGCTGAAGAACATCAGAAACTGTAAGGTAATCCAGGTGAAAGCACTGCAACTCAACACAGAATGCTGGGCCTTGACTGTGAATATGTATCATACATGAGAAAAAAAATGGACCAATAAGTACACAAAACTAAGTGGTGGAAACTTAAAGTTAGAAAGAAGTTTAAAACAAAAGTGTTGAAGAAGATCTTTTTAGAAGTGTTAACAGAAAATACAAATCTATTACAAGCAAAATTAAGGAATGCAAAGATCCGGCTTGGTGAAACAAAAGCCTCCATGGAAAAGTTTGAGAGGTGGTGAAGGGGAAAAAAGTGTTTTAAACTTTGGCAAGTGATGTATCAACAACAAGATTTTCTGGAGCATAAATAAGACAAAAAGATAGCAAATTAAGAGGTGGCAGCCACTAAGGTTAAGCCCATGGAGGGCTTATGTGTCTGTCTTGAAACAAAGGCGGTTGAGAAAAAATATACAGACTGGCAAAGACCTGTAATAAGAGAACTAAAAAGACATCGGTGAGATCAAAGTTATTACAGATACAAGAGGAAATATGTTCATCAATGAGAACCAGATTAAGAAATAGTAAAGAAATTACTTTAAATGGTTTATGAATTAAGATAATCCAAGAAAACCATACCATATGATAAAACCAAACCAGGTTCTGGTGGCCCCAGTCCTAGAAGAAGTAGTTGCAGAAGCATTGAACAACATGAAAAATAAGACATCTCTTGGTCCTGATTGCATAGCAGCAGAAGTATGGAAGTGCCTGTGGCAAACAGGTGTGAATATATTGAGAACTGTTTAATTGCATCAGATGGACTGAGAAAATGCCTGATGCCTTGAGAAAGAGCACATTAGCACTGATATTTAAGACAAAAGAAGATATACAAGACTATATAACGAGAGACTGCTGAGCTGGAATTGATATGCAAACTAGACACAATCAACTCAGGGTTAAATAGGGATTGGGAATGGCTGAGCCATTACAAACATTGAATTTATCTCCCCTTGTAAGTACTCTCACACTTGCTTCTTATCAAACTGTCTGTACTGGGCTATCTTGATTATCACTTCAAAAGTTTTTTTTCCTCTTACTTAATTGGCCTCTCAGAGTTGGTAAGACAACTCCCACTTGTTCATGCTCTCTGTATGTGTGTATATATATCTCCTCAATGTTTCACTCTATATGCATCCGAAGAAGTGGGTTGTAGCCCACAAAAGCTTATGCTCTAATAAATTTGTTAGTCTCTAAGGTGCCACAAGTACTCCTGTTCTTTTTGCGGATACAGACTAACACGGCTGCTACTCTGATACAAGACTATGGCAACTCTTGTGGCACTAAACTCATGAGCCGCATGACGTAGATCTTGGAGAAAGTTATTGATATGAAACAACAAAGAGAAGTAAAGGTCAGTGACAATTAGTTTGGGTTCATGCCAAGCAAGTCAACAATGGATGGCATCTTTGCATTAAGATTCCTTGTGGAAAATATAGAGAAAAGAAGAGAACCCTGCACATAGTATTCATTGATCTTGAGAAGGCTTATGAACTTGGTCCAAGAAAAGTCATCTGATGGCATATGAGAATGATACAGATACCTGAAGACTGTATCAGACCCATCCAGGAGACATATGAGGATGCTTGTCACCACAGTTAGAAGGCCATGTGGAGAAACTGAACAGGTTCTAGTAAGAGTCAGGGTACACCAAGGCTCAGCACTAAGGTCCTTTTTGTTCATGTTGTGATTGATGCACTTACAGAAAATATCCTGAGAATGGCAGACTGGTGCATGCTAATAATGCAGATAATTAAGTGCTCATGGAGGAGAGCAAAGGGGAAGTGGAAGAAGATTTAGAGAGATGGAGATTTGTACTTGAAAGAAACAGCATGAAAATCAGCAGAAATAAAACAGAGCATATTATCCATTGATTTGATGATACCTTGCAGGAAGACAATGAGACCATAAATCTGGGAGGCCAGTCCCTACCAAAAGTACAGAAGTTCAAGCACTTAGCTTTGATAGAACAGGACAATTGAACTCAACAATAAGCAGGGAAGGCATGGACTTAATGGACAGAAGTGATTGGAGCGATTTGCGATAGGAGGATGCCTACCAAATTGAAAAGTGAGATCTACAAGATGGTAATTAGGTAATACTCCAAATGCTGGGGACTGAGGAAGAGACAAGAGAATATCTTGAACACAATTTAAATGAAAATGTTAAGATGTATGCTTGGCATTACAATGAGGAACTATGTTCAAATAAACAAATTAGGGAAAGCATGAAGGGAAACCAATCATACAAAAGCTGAGGGAATCCAGGCTTAGATGGTTTGATCACATGAAAAGGGGACTGGAAGAATATATAGGAAACAGGATGTTAAGCTTAGAAATGGGAAGTAAGAGAAGGGTTGGAAGTCCCAAAACTAGATGGATGGGTATCATGCTAAAGGATTTGATTAGCTGCAGAATTTCTGAGGAACTGCTTCAGGAAAGACTCAAATGGAGAAGGACTTGAAGAGCTGACCCATATAGACAGAACTAAGGCTAAAAGAAGAAGAAGAGACAGGATAAAGGATGATTTATCATCCTTTCCTATCACAGAGCAGCTAGAGACCCAAGGTGATGAGGAAAGAGAAAGGGATACCAGCTTCCCAAGAGTCATAAAAAGCAAGCTTTGTGCAGTCTGAGGTTCTCAAGAGTAGTCTCTTCAAAGACCGCCCTCTTCCCTTCCTGACTGCATTTCTACAGTCAGTTCAGTAAATTGCTAAGTGTTAACTGCTACATAGCAATCTAAAATAAACACATAAGACTGTCTATATATCAGGCTGTGGTAGGGTGCCCATCCCACCGAAGGCCTGGAAGGGTTAAAGTGGCTAGGCAGGCCAATTAACTGCCCAGGCTACACTAGAAAGAGGAGACAGGGAGCAGGCCACCAATTGGAAATGGGCACAGCTGGTCAAGAACAGGATGGGCCCGTTTAAAGACCAGGGGCTGCAAGGAAGTAGTCTACAGTCACTTCCTGGGAGGAGGAAGTTTGGGCTGGCAAACCGAGAGAAGGGGGAAGCCAGAGAGGTAGGAAGAAGCCCAAGGAAACAGCTGCAAGGGTAGGTCTGTACAGACCTTGGCTGGAACCCAAGGTAGAGGGAGGGCCTGGGCTCCCCTATCAGTCACTGGGAAGTGGCACAGGGTGTTGGAGACGCCAGCTGGACAGCTGGTCCAGGAGGACTTTGACTTCCCTGGAAGGGGAGGACTTTAGTGATCTGGCTGGAGGGCTAAGCCATGAAGAGGAAGCTGCAGTTCTGGGAGTGAGAGGGGTCACAGGGTGAAAGAGATGACAGGTAGAAACATCCAGTGCTGGTGCTATCCCATTGGGGGTCCTAAGCAGGAATATTCCCCCACACCCAACACATACTAATAATTAATAAGGGGAGGGGGCTCCTTGTGCTGCTGAGGGCCCTTATCAATTGCTTAGTCTGCTTATGCCTAGCATCAGCTCTGGAGACACCTTCAGAGGAGGGCAGTGCCTGGCAAGAGCTAATCCCCGGAGCTGCCAGGAGGAGACACCATGTGAGGTGAGTGACCTCTGTGACACAGGCATGCTGGTACCTGTGCAGATGTAAACCTTCACACATTAGACAATAGAAGCCTTTGCACAGAAAAATATGCCTAAAGGTAATTATTTACTTAGATTGTTCACTCAGGTAATTACCAAATCAAAAGCTCTGGAGAACGGAGGATAGTTAAAGGTGATGTGATTGATTTATTCAAAATTATAAAATAAAATGTGTAGTGAACAGTAGTCTGTTAATCCCTTTTTCCCGTCTTATCATACAAGAACAAGAGGACCCCTTAATAAAATAAAAGGTATAATAAGCAAAAGGAACTACTTTTTTTATTCTGAGTATAGTTACCCTGTGGAATTCTCTACTACAGGAGTGTAGCTGATTTTTTAAAAGGGATAGATAATTTTATGACCACTGATAACATTTCTAATTATGCAAGTTAAAATAGGGTGATTAAACATCATGCTTCAGGCCTTAAACAAGACATCTCCAGGAGTAAGGAAGGAATTTTCCCTCTTCATGTATAGCAGTGCACAACTGAGTTGGTGCATTATTGGAGGATTTTGCATCTTCCACTAAAGCAACTCATACTAGCAATAGGTGGGAGCAGAACATAAGACTAGATGGTTCAATTCCTCTATTTCAGATTCTTCCAATTTCTTAAGTATCTACTATCATCATTTTCCTTTTATATGTAAGGCAAACGAAATAGTCTCAAAATAAAGTAAAATCCAAGCGTTACTGGAAAGATCTGAATTCAACCATTGTAATCTCACATTTACAAAAACAGTTCAATCATATTTATAAGTAATATCTTATTCTCGATGGTTGGCAACCTGGAGGTTACTGGGTTGGCAGGGAGGGAGGTAACTTCAGCATGTAGACCTCACGCTGTGGATTTTACTCATATGAATCATTCACGTTGCCTTGGACTACTGATGTGACTAAAGGCTGCAGGATCAGACTTCCATAAATTTTCATATTGCATGTTCAGAACATGTTCTCTGAAGTCTTCTTCAGTTAATTTGTTTCTGATTCAAATCTAGAAAATCACCACCATTTCAACAGTCATTCAGGCAAGTCTCTCACTGAAACCCCATGGAAATTCATCTGGTTAGATACTGCAAGTCTGTCCTGAACTTTCTCCACATATGGACCACTTAATTGCCCCAGAAGCTGCTATGTCTTCCGACAAGCTGCAAATATATTTTCTTTTTGAGAGTAAACAGACAATTTTCACCATTTCAAATCAGCTTATAAAACACACACATACATTTCGACTTCTGCATTTTCATTTGTTTTGCAACACCTGAAAAAGTGAGCAATGTACTGCTGCCTTGAGATCCACATTTGGCTCTTATCTGATAGCTTTACAGAGGAAAGGCCAGAAACTCATCTGGTGTAAATTGGCATTAGCTCCATTTGAAGACAATTTACACTAGCTTTGGGTCTGGCCCTGTATTTGTATATTCTTGATCAAGAAAATAATTTGTTGGAACCTCAGACTCCACTATCACTGATAGTTTAATTTGCCTTTGTTCCATAAGGCTCCAAGTGTGAATTTTAAAATGTCCTATCAATACTTACTTTAAATTCATTAGGTAACTCCAATAGCTGAGTAAACACAGAAAGGATAAAAGACTTAACGCCTTCTCTCTTCAAGCACCTGGAGAGACCTAAAATAAACAGGTCATGGTTTCTCTAAATACACTCAGGAGTCTCATTTTTTACACTGAGAGAAAAATGACCCTTTGCTGTTGTACTAGCAATATTCTCCACTGCACAGTATTTATTCTGCTTGCAGTATGATTAATAGATTTGTCAAGTTCAAGTTAAGTGTCCTTGCTCATCATCAAATGCCCTAGGTTGCTAATTTTACTTCTGTAGATTAACTTTTTTTTTTTAAAGTGAAGAAATGTTTATCTGTTCCTAGGACTGCATAGCACAAGACCGTCTCAATAAGCAAACTGGCACTCATCTGTTGAGATTAATTTAAAACAGGTTGCTATATTCACACCTAAAGTGATGAATTAGCTTGAGCAAAGTAAGTGGAGGATACTATAATGAAAAGAAGAACTTAGTAAGGGGGACCATTAATCAATAAAAGAGGACCACATAAAGAAAAACACAAAATATTTAATGTAACATTCACAATGAGATTTTACTACAAAAGAACCACAGCAACTCAAGTACATACATAGTATTTTCTATTATTGTACAGTATATTATTAATTTTAGACCTCAGTATATATGCTCAGTGTTACTTTAATGTAAGATTCACACATTTATTTCTCTATAAGTGTACTTTAACAAATCCATGGTATGAAAGGCTAAGATTTGCCTCTTTTGCTTGGTTTTGTTACTCAGCTACCTGATAGTCTATCAACAACAATGGATGTTGTATCAGGTTTCTAATGCGTGGTTTGTGATGGGTTAGTGAACTAGATAGTGGTTTTAAAATCATGGCCCTCTAAAACTAGAAGAGAAAGACTTTGAGAAAAGATGAACTATTTATAATTGAGAACACAAGCCATTTTAAAGTCAAAAGATGTGGGTGAGAGCTGCCAAGGATGAAACTTAGGAGGAGTTTTTATGACAATAATTGTTTCATAATTGTCTTGCAAATTCAGAGAAAAACAGAGTCTGGTTCTGAATTTTGCTATTTCCCTAAAACAAGGAAACCCTCTCTCCAGAAATTTGCACATGGACTTTTCTAACAGTATGTAAACCCATGTAGTAAGATATGTGAGCACTTTGGGGAATGTTTGGGATGAGAACCCCATCACTCTGTTGATAAGGGCCTCAGTATCTGAAAGCCTTTCTGAAGTAGCCTTTTTGAAACCAAGCCTTTATAGGTACGAACTAAGGCTATTGTCTACACTGCACACTTTACAATGGCATTCAGGTGGGTGTTTTTTCACACCCCTGAGCAACAAAAGTTTTAATGACAAAAGTGCCAGTGTAGACAAAGCCTAAATCTGTTCTTCCCATCTGTGTCTGAAAACATGATGCCATACTCATAAGGAAAAAAATAGATTTTGTTTTTTCACATTTACTCGTGTCAGTCTAGATCTTTTGTCACTGACCATATCCCTTTTAGAACTAAGGGCTTGTTTACACTTAAAACACAGCAGCTCGACTGCAGCTGCGCCACTTTAGCGCTTCTGCCAAGGTGCTACCTACGCCAACGGGAGGGATTCTCCCATCGGCTTAGGTAATCCATCTCCCTGTGGATCCAAACTACTCAACATGGGCCTCTTTTTCCAATGGGCTTGAACCAAAACTCATAATCTGAAAACTCCTAAATTTGGGGACATTTGGATCAGAATTCAGATTTGAACTCTGCTCCATAGATCTATCTTATGATATGATATGGAGTTCTTCACTTCAGGAAGGAAAGTAGCAGCAGATTGCTCCAATGTTCTTCTTTAATGTAAAAATAACATCTGTATGCAAAAAAAAATGTGGTGATTCTCTCCTATCTTACCATACTCAAATAGAGATTTTTGTCATTACTTTTGGGTTTGCAGTCCCTATATTGCTTACCTAACGTTGACCCTGACATCAGCTGGTCTAGTTGACCCAGATATGTCACACTCTCAATACACTTTAATATGTCTTTTTTAAAACCTGAACAACATTCTTTTAGGCATCAGAAAACAGTTTATGTGAAATGATGTAACAGATTGCATTTCCCATCCTGGCATGCTCTTAAACATCTTTTCATTCTTCCTGTCCCACTCAACTAACTATGCTAGCCAAATAATTTCACTGCAAATGAAAACAGTCCAGTTGCACCACCCTACAAGCTATTGCAGCTGACAGACAGAGCATGCTGTAATTAAAAACAGGACTGTGCTACCAAAGGCACCCCTTAAATCAAAATCACCATCTAATGGTTAAGAAAGGAACTGATGCAGTTCACCTGAAACTAGAGAAATTCAGTCTTATGTGAGCCACCTCAATGTCAGAAGAGGCCCCAAGAACTGGGTCTGTCAAGTTTACAGGTAAATTCTATGGAACAGGTATTTAGCTCTCATTGATGACAACAAGAACATATTTAACTAAATCCAAAATATTTGTGGGTATTTATGAAAAGCGCGAACCAGGTACAGATCAAGATACCATGCATGCATGCCATCACAGCCTTACAACCACAGAGCGATGAAATGATTCTCTGGGAATTAAACTCATAGGTACTCTGTGTTAGAGATTGGTATTTATCTACACCACCAGCTACTAAAAGTGATGCTTTAAGCATTCTCTCTTTTGAGTAGGGAATCATCTTAGGCCTGGTCTACACTGGCGGGGGGGGTTCAGCAGTCGATGGGAGAGCGATCGGGGATCAATTTATCGCATCTACACTACACGCGATAAATCGATCCCCGATAGATCGATCGCTACCCGCCAATCCGGCGGGTAGTGTAGACATACCCTTAGAATAGGCTAGTTATAACTGTAATTAGCCCTCCTCCTCGCTATTCAAAAAAGTGTACTGGCTCAGGCGCCACCATATAATCATGTTCAATAATGAAAATCATACACTGTGATTGGATGCACACACCATAGAAAGCTGTAGAAGTAGCTCTCCTCATTCCCACAGCCTAGAAGCTTTACTCGGTGTCAGAAAAGGCTGTTATTGGCACTGGACACTTGGACTATCAATAAAGCTACGCAAGTAGATCTGTATTGCATATATTACACAGGTATTAAACCTAGGTGCATTAAAGGGGTGCATCTGCCCTCTTTCCTATTAGATTAATTTGAAAGGGAAGATGCATCATTCTGGACTAATGAGACACACCAGGAATGTACCTGCAAAGGTTGCATGGCACTGAATCTTACAGCACACACTCAAAATGTGGGAAGTGAAATGATTTGCTGCAATCTCAGCACCTCTAGGATAATTTCAGAATATCTTCTTTTTTTTAGGTGAAACAACTTTGTATTGAAGATTTATTAAAAGAGCAGAGTCTACTTTGTGCATGTAGATGAGAGGATGACTCTATTCACATGACAGTACTTGACTGCCTCACACAGGGCTTTGCTGTGGAAGAAGTTTTAAAGAGTGTATGGAATGAGAACGTGTAGGTAGGGAAGGGAGAGTCAGACAGCCTGATGAAGCAAACTGCACGGTCTGTGGCAGTACTACCGGGCTGTGCCAGCTACTGGCAATGCCAATGTTACTTGAGATTTTGTTCACTGAATATATTTCCTGCATTTTGATGTTTTTACAGGAAAAGGGGGGAAAAATCAATAGATGTTTTCTGGTAAGAGTTTTTATTACTCTTGATGCTATTACATCTGCTGATCTTTCACTTGCTTGTTTTTAATTTCCCTTCCCTTCTTTCCACTTTTAAATGCATGCAAAGAACTCACATTCTTCCATCCCAAGAGCTCTCCAATAACTCAAAATGGAAAATTATATACCTTTCCATATCTTTAATAGAACCCAATCACTTGTTTAAAGTGCAACTACACTGTAGTGACTGACAGGATGGAATTGTGTGTAAAGATGTCAGATTCAGATCCAAGAAGAAGAGGCAGGGTTTGTCTCCTGCCTCTCCCCTTCCTTTCCTGCAGGCTATGTTTTACTGCCAGATTGCATGTAAAGCACAGTACCTGCTTGAAATTACCGCCACTTAGTGATGGACTTGTGAGAAAACATTTATCTATACCAATCGAACTGGAAAAGGCTTGCTTTGGCCCCAAACCTGATAAGAATTTTGCTGAACTTTATAAACAGTGAGTAGTACTGCTGAAATCCATAGGACTAGCTTCAGCAAGTAAAGCTAAGCACATTCACAGGATCAGGGCCTCAGTCTGCTAATGCATATTAATAGCTAGCTCTAAGGTCCATGAACTATCAAAACCCTACAACTAAAGCTCAAAAGGGGGATGCACTGAATCAGCCCATTCCATTGTCTCATTGGCCTTTGTCAATGTCATGGTCATGGGGCTGCCTGCCGCCAAACCCCCCTTTTTGGTCTCTTTGATTGGTGTTAGGTCTATCTGGAGTGAAATTTTGCAGTTCTCCCACTTGTACACTAGGATCTGGGTTCCACACCTTGTCTATGCCTACTGAATAGGTATGACTGGACACCTGTTCTTCTTCCTTTGGGTTCTTGTGACCAGTGCTATACTGTGACAAACTGCCACCTTAAAACAGTAGGTATATTTAGCAAATGGAATAAAGTATTGGAGAAGAAAAAGATTTTATAACTACAAGAAACCAACACACCTATTTAGACTCATGTAATTGTACACTTCACTACAAGCTAAGTTAGATGGGCCTCCCTCATGAGTTAACAGGAAAAGAGCAGACCAGACCTAACCTACATTTTTTGAGCAAGCACAGATGTTCTGGACTCAGTCTGAGTCCTGAGAGGGACCCAAGACTAAAGGCCCACCCCCTCACCCAGGACAGAGGGTATGTCAACACCACAGAAACTATGCTGACATAACCCCATAGTGTAGACACATCCTATACTGACAGAAGGGGTTTTTCTGTTGGTGTAGGAACATTCCTCTCTGAGCAACAGTAGCTAGGTTGATGGAAGCAAGTAGCTTTTAAGTGTAGACCAGGCCTCAGATTGCCTACCAGAGTGTGTGTGTTCCCCAGTTCGTTTTCCTGCTTTCAGAGAAAATCCATTTTCACCCTCCTTGTGCAAGCCTAAACCTAATTTCCATATTGCTCAAAGGGCCTTTGTTGCAGGTCCTAGGATGAAGTCTACCATTTTCCGTTGACCAGTTTTTCCCCAGTTGACCAGCCAGGCCATCCAAGATTATGCTACATTGTTTGGCAGTCAGACTCATTCAGCCTTAATAGCTTACAATCACACCCTTGTGACTGCTGGGCAATGTGCTGAAACTGTCTGCTCCCCCGATGTTCCAACACACCACATCAGAAATCTTACACAGAAATCCTACACAAAGACCACATTTTGGGGTACAGATCGATGTTCAACACCAAGCATCCCCACAATCAGCATGTACCACTTTGGGGGCAGCTTTGGAACCCTAATTCTCTAGTACAACAGACAAAAACAGTTGCAGCCACTTTGTGCCACCATAACTTTTTCCTTAATGGACTTCTGGAACTGGGACCCTGTAGTAGGGTTTATGTTGTCTTAGGACAAACTCCTAAGGTGTGCACAAATTTCATTCTAAAACAAACAAAATGCATCTCAGCATTTGGACACTTGACAAAGGCAGAAGATCTTCTTAATTGTCATAAGGTTTTATTATTAAAAAAATATAATTTAGCAATGACTTAATAAAACAGGGGTCGGCAACGTTCGGCACGTGGCTCGCCAGGGTAAGCACCCTGGCAGGCCAGGCCAGTTTATTTACCTGCTGATGCGGCAGGTTCGGCCGATCGCAGCCCCCACTGGCTGCGGTTCGCCGTCCCGGGCCAATGGGGGCGGCGAGAAGCGGCGCAGGCGAGTGATGTGCTGGCCGTGTCTTCCTGCCGCCCCCATTGGCCCGGGACGGTGAACCGCGGCCAGTGGGGGCCATGATCGGCCGAACCTGCAGCGTCAGCAGGTAAATAAACTGGCCCGGCCCGCCAGGGTGCTTACCCTGGCGAGCCGCATGCCAAACGTTGCCGACCCCTGTAATAAAATATAAATTGCTACAATGCTGCTAATAAGGCAAATTGTATCATTTGTAATGAGTGAAGACAAAGTAATCCTGGACATGATCCATGGTATTGCTGGGAGTAGAGCAATGTGAAGCTCAATAAAGCTACTAAACCACTGCTAGGCTACTCTGCTATTACTAGGTATATGTTTCTATGATAACACTGAAAAGCACTCCTAAACTAATTAGCCTTAAACTCCAGTTGATATGGCCCACATCTTTCATGACTGGGCATATAATTTTGAATATTTTTCTTTATTGTTATAAAAGCTCCCTGAGAGGTTTTGCCTGAAGCATGCCAGATAGTTGCACATGACTTTAATATTTATGCACCCACTGTATTACATCAACAGTGCTATAATAGTGTTACAGTAATTTAGTTGCATTTCTCAGTAGAAAAAAAAATCAAAAGTAAAATGATATGGTTTCTGGGAAAGAAATGTTACTTTGATTTGCCCCCCAATGATTACTGGCAAATGGAAGCTGTGAGGCAACCACTTATTTTCAGTTGTCAGTAAACATGTAACAAGAGCTGGTTAGGAATTTTCTGACAAAATGTTTTTTTTACTGGAAAATTTTAATTTATTGAAACCAAATCTTTTAAAGGGAATATATTGGTTTTGACTAAACTTTTGTAGGGAAAGGTTTCTTAGGTCCAGGATGGAATTTCTGATCAAAACCAGAGAGAGAGACAGGCAGACAAAAACCCGAGAACGGGCAATAACTTGGTGATTAGGGCACTTATCGGCAATGTGGGAAACCCAGGTTCAAGCCCCTGCTCTGAATCAATCTCCTACATCTCATATGAGTACCCTAACAACTGGGTTACTGGCTAGTCTTCTCTCTCTTTCTAGTTTTTTTCCCCCACAAAAACACCCTTCCCCCCCCCCCCCAACACACACACACATAGTTTGAAAGGTTTAAGTACTATCCCAGGCAGAAGAGGAAAATTTTTGAAATGATACATTTTTTTATGGTACAGGAAAACCATTTCCCAGCTATCTGTGTGTACCTCACATAACATATTTTGTCTTATGCACCCTAGGTTGAGTAGTTTTAAAGGCTTGTAAGTCTTTGGTAATATTTTTGCAAACTAGATGGATTGTGGTGTTAAAATGTGTTTTGTTTTGTTTTTAAAAAAAAGCTTTTATTCGAGTTCATAGCTATCTAATCAGATCACTTAGCATACTGAAATGCTGTAGCCAGAGGATTTTTCCTATACAAATATCAGTTTCAATGCATGTCTTGTAAAGACATTTCAAGTTACCAGTCATTTTACTCCCCTTACATTTTAAAATTGATGAGTGAACTTAATACTTATAAATGCAAGCAACTAATAAGACTGGCTAGAGACAATTACTCCAAGGAAAGAACAAGAGGCAAATCTAGTCCTTGCTAGTCACCAAAGTGTGCTCTGGGGTCATTTGGCTGGAGGATGTACCAAGTAACACATGACTCACAATTGTAAACTCCTAGGAGTAGGGATTGGGTCTTCTGCTTAATTGTCTGTACACTGCCTAACATTGAGGCCCACACTGGGGCCTTTACACATTCTTTTAATACAAATAAGCATCAGTGCCTGAAATCACTGCAGCCAATAGGGGAGCCCATGTCCAGGGACTATTGAAGGCAGCACCGTTAGTTGGAATTAAAACATTAATTGGAAATAAAACACATGAAGGTGGTGATTGGGCAGTGTGGTTTCACAACTGTATTTGTGGTGACAGCACAGTACAGCCATCAAGATCTGCTGTACTGTCATAGCAGCATCTGGGTCAAAAAGAAATTGGACTCTGGTGGTGTAGGACAGAGTAAAGACTGTTTCAAGCATCAAAATAGAGTGAAGAGAAAAAAAAACTTCAGTCAGAAGTGCACATACTTGGGGACAAAATTATTGTACATCATGTTTTGTCTGCCAAACATGCATTGTTTGATATATTTTGATAAAGGTAATTCACTCAATGTTGTCTGGCAGTGAGGCAATTCTAAACTTAACAATTACATCATAATGAAAGCACGTTGTGGAAAACACCTGAAGATAAAGGGCTGAAAGAAAAACAATGCAAAACTTTAACAACTCAGCCAAATTCTCCAGTTAACATAAGGGTCAGCATTCTTCTCACTTTGACTCTGTTCAAGAAGACTGAACTACAGGTAATAATATATAATATGAATACATGTCTTCATATAATTCAGACCAGGATGGGGCCTTGGGTCCATGATTGTAAGGTTTTGATGCCAGCATGGAGAACTCTATACTTTACAATTTTTATTTGAAAAGAGAGCAAAATACTCCTACAATTACTCCCCCCCCACACACACAACAACCTCCTCCCCCCCAACCGCCCCCCCCAAAAAAACAATCAAATCTGCACAGGAGCGTTCCTGTTGTCCAAGAGAACCTCTACTCTCAACTCCTCCTCCTGGACTTACAAATGGTCAACTTGACCAATGCTAGCAAGAGGTTAGCACAGAGGTCTCCTAAGTCTTAAGACTATGTCATTACATATATTCACAAGGCAACTGATCTAAGATTGCCATGGGAGTCATTTAACACAATTGCTTGCCTCAAATTCCTTGCTTCTTCCTCTCCCCCCAAGAAAAAGGGAATATATAGGGAAAATGGGGGATGGCAGCTGGATCAGAAGACGACAACTTTGAGGACTTTCTAATAATATGATGCCAGTATATATGCTATACAATATTAATCTAGCAAATACATGGCACATGTTCAATGTGCTGCATAAACATTAGCTAATTAATCTTCATGACATCTCTGTAAGGTAAATAAGTATTACAATTTGACTTGAAAGATGGAGAAACAGAGCAAGAGAGATTAAATGATTTGGCCAGAATCAAACAACAAGTATTTGGCAAATGTACGTTTTTTCCTTTTCTCTCTTAAATTTAAAGTAATAAACATTATTCAAGAAGCTTAGCAATAGAATCCAATTTTTTGTTCTAAACTTGGTTTCCATAACTGCAGATACAAGCTATCATGTGACGAATATTGACTTGTGCACTTTGTATAATTTTCCTATTGACCTTTGGTACAAACACAGAAAACAAATTTCATATTTTTCAAACTTCTTGCCAAAGTGATTTGCTCAAGAAGATACCATTTTAATGAGCTAATTTGCTTTAAATTCAGTTAGCTAATGATCCACTTTGGCTATTAAATGAAACAGCTAAACAAATTCACTGTAGAAAGAAAACTGCCCCCTTTTAAATTGTATCAATATACAATTAATTATGCAATATGTTACAAAACTTCACTCATTGTACTACTTTACTTATTAGTCATCTTTGATAATTCAGAGGCTGATCCTGCAAGCTCTCTGCATATAGATTTTTTTAAATTATTTATTTACTTATGCATGTGGAGTGCTTTTAGGTTTGAATCCTAACGATATCAGTGAACCTAGCCTACTAAAAAAGTTCAAAGGTAGACCAAAAACCAGCATGATTTATTTATTTTAATTTCATGCTTCTTTGGATCTGACTCACAGTTTTTGAATGCATGTGGAGCTGCTACCACTGGAGCCTTCTTCAGCCTGATCTATCTCTCTATCTATATATCTCCAGCAATCAACAGATAATTTGTTCCCCGCGGAAGTATCTTTAAGCTAGCAGTGTTCAACTCATTGAGCCTTTAAGCAGTATAATCCTCCAAGTTTCCACTTGCTTCCTGATTTTGAGGCATAGGTGGGCTGGACAACCTTTCCTCTTCCTTTTCCCTCCGACTCATGTCTTAGGAGTCTACTAACTGCTTTTTATAACCCAGCTTTACTGAGTCCCAAGTGAACTCCTTCCTTGCTTACCTTTGTATGGGGTAACAAAAAATCATTTGTTATGCATCTTTGTAATTTGCCCTCTAATCCTTCCAAAAATACTAACAGGTGCTTCTGAGCAAGGAGAGACAAACAGTTTCACAATAAAATTTGCAATAACTTAACTTTGCCACTTCTTAATTTGTATTAATGCATGTTAAGCATAGATCGATACATTAGGAAGAAATTGTAATCCAATTTCCTTATCAAGGGGTCTGCATTCAAAGTATTGTCACATATAATCAGCTTTTATTTAAAGCAGTACAGAATGTTAATTAGTGGTTAGCATGCTCTACAATACAGCACCCTCCATAACCCCAGAGATTGTAATGTTTTCCCCTTTTTTAAATAAAAAAAAGGCATGTCACTCAATTAACATCATCTCACGGTATCAGCAAACATATGCTAATGCAGGACTACATTAGTTTTTAATCCTTATTTTTCATTTTATTGACTACAACAAGGGGATGTGGTATAGGTTGGTGTAAATTGCATGAGATTACAAAAAATATGGTAGAAACAGAAGGGTGATGCACCTTAATTGTCCTTTTCAGGGGTGTTTTGAACTAGAATTATTTTAGTATATTATTATACATTTTTGGTGTGGTAGGTAGACCCTATTGATAAACACTTGAAGCCTTAGCAATTTCCTAACACACTTTGTCTCCTATATAAAATTCCATGTTTGGATTCCCAATCAGAGAGAGACACCAGATTGGCCTTTCAGCATTGCTGTTTTCACAATTTCTGTTAGCTGTTTTCAGATCATGACAGCAGTTTTATCAGCCTAAGTGACCAAATCAACTCCCAGTCAAAAACCCACATTATCATCTCTACTAACTTCTCAACAGAGGTAATTTATTTTTAATCTACATTACCATTTTGTTCTTCCTTGACCTTCTTTTTTTCCTCCCAACTCCCTGAGTTATGTAGTTATTTCTGGATGTTAGTCATCAGCATTTGGTTTGAAATATTACACCTGCAGAAACTTGTGACCCACAGGCAATAATGTTCAGCCACAATTGGTATATTCTTCTATCACCACTAACCTTGGTTCAACTCGCTCCTTTCATTGAACATTCAGTCATTTCCCTCCGTCTCTGAAGTTGTTAACAATAAAGAGTAGGTTGGCCAGTCATCATTTCTTTTGCTCTCAGTGTATATCAAGACTGATATAATGTAACAATAGCCCTCCACCATCCTTTCCACGGTTATCCCAGTCTCCTGTGTTGTGTGCTGACAGGTTCAAGAAGTCATTTGGCCTGGCCAAAATTATATGCAGGGAGCAAGTCTGTAAACTTGTCATTTTCCAGTCAGCAAAGGACGCAATCTTCACATGTGATGACACCGATGCAAAAATAATCTGGGGTGGTCTCATTTGCTGTGCCAGATATATGAAAAGCACAGTATGTACAATTATGCAAGCTTAGTGGAGTATTGCCTCTTTGCCTGTTTCTTTAAGGTTTTTTAAAGATTTAATTTAAAAGATTTTCAGTCTTTAAAAATGGCATCTACTCTTTCGAACTTAACAAGGACTCTTGCATCGTTTTATACCTATGCCCACTGGCCCCTATCCACTTAAAGCCTGTGGTAGGGAGCTTTGCACCTCTCCCAGATAATTATGCCATCTCCCCGCCTATACACACACACTTTATTTTCTTGCTGGCCACAGCAACCCCTTGTTCAGAAACCCTTTCATGTTGATGGAAGTTACTTCAGAAAATATCCCTTATGTAGTAGAAGCGAAAGGGCCCTAGGAGTGATTAAAAAAAATATCTCCTATGTACAAATCATTGAGAGTTTAATGAGTAGAGTATATTTTTGAAAAATCCTCACCTTGTGGTTCTAATATGCTTTAGCAATGATTACTGGAAAAGCAGGTCTGCTTAAATGCAGTCTTTTGCAAGCACGATACCTAGCAGGGACTTGAGACAACCTTATTTCTCAGAAGTGTCACACAGAGATCAGACAAGGGACATTTCTTCATACACATGTTTATACAGAAACAACACTGACAGCCAGCTCCATCTAGTTTCCCAACAAAACATAATCTCTGAATTTGGTTGTATTAAGGTGATGGTATTTTGTTTGGGGTTTTTTGAGAGAGACAGAGGTTGTTACACAATGAAGGCAGGGGTCACCAGTAACTTGTGTTATTCTTATCCTACATGCCGATTAACACGTGCTCTTGACAATGGCCTTATTCTCCTTGTATACGTGTGTACCTGTGTGCTGACAAGTCTGGTTTCATTTGCTGTGTAGACAAAAGGCTACTGAAAGGCAAGGATGAAACTGCATGCACAATAAAATAGGCAATATTGTAGCCCCTCCCATCCAAAAAAAAAAGTAAATGAATTATGTGTTGTCAGTGTGGAAACTACGTGACTGGTAAACTTTCTTCAACTTTTGTTTGGTGTTTTGTTGGGGTGGTGGTTTTGGCTGTTGCTGTTACTGTTGTTTCTGCCATTGCCTCCAGACAGCTATTTTGAAAGTTGTTAGGTTAATAAGTACCTTTATTCAGAAAATCTATTCAAAGAACATGAACAATGAAGTCTTATTCATGACATTACAAAGCAAACATTACAAGCACTGCTGGCCTTCACCATATGCATGTTAATAATAGTATTCAACAAAGCTGGAAGCTTAGGTAAAACAAAATGACATCACTGAGACAGAAAGCAATGAGGGAATAAGTAAAACATGCGTTCTCAAAGGGCGATTAGCCATTAAAAGGGCTTGAGGAAATATGGCTAGGAAGAAGTGCTGAGCAGTAAGGTTGATGCATTCAGCTTCTTTTCATCAGTCTTTCAACAGAGGAGAAAAAAACAGAGTTGCTGGGGCAGGAGTGGGGAGAGTGCATTCAACTTCAACCTAATTAAAAGTCATGAGGCAACTGTTGACTAAGACTTAATCATGGCAGAAGATCTATGGAACAGAATACTGGTGTTGTCATAGGAGACCCTAAACTCATATTAGATTTAGATTCTTCTGAGGAGGAATGAGGAACAGTGGAAACATTCTGTAAGGCATATTTACACTGTTTAGGGTTCTGGCTTCCCACACACTGTTCCGCCCAGCAGGGGCTTATTAGAAGCTTTAAATGTACTCTCACTTTCCAGAAATTGGCAGACAAGAGAGATTGAGGATCCTTTGTAAAGAGTCTGTTGCAATATTTAACTCACAATATGCCAAATCATTAAGAACTGATTTGTTTAATAGCTTTGAATTCTCCCCCCTTCTTTCTACTGTTGCAACAGTGCAATACTGAATTGGGAAAACAGGAATAAAAAGACTAAGGCCCTAGTGTCACAGTCTTTTTACTTCTCATGTGAGTAGGGGCTATGCTATTGTGTCCTGTCCCTTCTAAGAAACTTGTCAGAGACAACTTTCACACACCCCAAAAGTGCAGCTTTCTGCGAGGTTACTGTGATCAGTATGCATCCAAATTCAGAAATAAGGCAACAAAGTTTAATAGTGAGGGTGATTAAACACTGGCACACACTACCAAGGGAAATGGTGGATTCCGGTCAGATCTACTGACCAGACACCAAAAATCCGGTTACTGTGGGCAGGGGAGGCAGGGAGACACTGGGTCATCACCCACGCCAGCCCCTACTCAGCCAGAGCCGCCTCCTACCTGCATCGGGTGCTGCAGCTCCCAGCCCCAGCTCCACAGGTGAGTCCCTCCTGACACAGGAGGATGGGGGGGGGAAGAGCAGTCAGAGATAGGGGGAAGAAGAGAAGAGGAGCGAAATGGGGTTGGACCTTGGAGGGGAGGGGAAAGGCAGGGACCTTGGGGTGGGGGAAGAGGCAGGCTGGAGTGTCCGGATTTAAATATTACAAATGGTCCCTATCTAATGGTCCCTTCTGGTCTTAAAAATCTACAGCCCAGTTATCAAGCAAAGAGCAAATGAGAGCTGTGCAGTATACATCCAAGGTTGCAGAGTGAGCAAAGGATATTGTGCAGACACTCTCAGATAGGGAATAAAAGAGGATCATGCTACATGATTATGTAACATGATTCAACCTTGTGGAAGTCCAGTTCATGAATGACAGACACATCATATTCCTAGCATTCCCTTATATTCTTAGCATTAGTTGGAACAAAAAGTTTGGATAAGCTATTGCTGAGGATTCGGAATAAAATTAATGAAATTTCGAAACACTGTTGGATTTGCTCCAGGAAAAAGTATGTCTAAGGAAGATACCTTGTAAAGGCCTCCAATATTAGGTCAACATCTGCAGACAAGAAATTCTGAGAGGAAACACAATGTTATGTGATTTCTAGTCCAGAGAATACCAGTGACAGGAAAAGATGACAACAACTACTAAGAAGTAAACAAGATGATGATATATAGAGAGTCAGATTTTGAAATACTGCAGAAAAGGTTGGCTAGAGAGAATCTTTTCTCAATATTAAAACACTACAGACAAGCACAATATGCAGTTATAACAAGACAACAAAGATTTGTATTCCAAAGCAGCAGATCATCTAGAATCTCTGTTATAAAAAAGGAAGGGATATTTGATAGGGGTATACTCTTGGATTAAAAAAAAATGTACATGGGACAATCTGTAAATACAAAATACAGAGAATAAATTAAAACCTATCCTTTTAGGTGCCATAATTAAGCAAAAAAAAAAAAAAAAAAAAAACCCTGTTAGGCATGATAGGGAAATGTGTATTTTGATTTCAGAATGGTACCATAAATGTTCAAGGATGATCATAACAGAAATACTTTATATGAAGGGGGTAGGGGAGAAGGAAGCTCATATTACTTTAAGTAAATTCATTTTTTTATCATCAAAATTACAACCAACCTAGTTAGGATGATCAGATGTCCCGTTTTTAAAGGGACAGTCCCGTTTTTTGGGACTTTTTCTTATATAGGCGCCTATTACCCCCACCCCTGTCCCATTTTTTCACAGTTGCTACCTGGTCACCCTAAACCTAGTGGTCTACTTAAAATCCATCTGCATTGGAATTAAAGTTCTAAGTGATTCTTATTTCAGATAAGGCTACAATAGACAATTGAGAGCTTCAAACACTTTGTAAAAGAAATAAATAAGATATATGTACAGTGTGACAAAGTTCCTCCTCTATCTTGGTGGGTCCTGCGCTTATTGGCGGATTTTCTTGCCTCAGAGATTCACCAT
>NW_020664530.1:9502859-9516132 GCF_002925995.2 Terrapene triunguis
TACTCATCCAGTGACCAGTATATTTGCCCTCTACCAGACTCCTGTACCCCACTGGTCTAGGTCTGTCACAAGAAAAAAGAATGCTCACAGAATAATTGACAGGCAAAATGGAAGAGTCAGGGTTGATTCTATTTGATGTCTTTTGACAATACCATACCTCAGGTTACAACATAGAGCCCAAATTTAATCCCAATGGACATTAATATTTACTGACCCTACTGAAGTTCTTGGAACTAGATGCGTAAAACCAATCTATATACAGAAATCAATTGAATGCATTTTAAGTATCTGACTACATGGCAATAAAATAAGTTGCCTCACGTCAGCTGACTTGTACTTGTGGGGCTCAAGCTGCGGGGTTATAAAACTGGAATGTAGACATATGGGCTTGAGCTGGATCCCAGGCTCTGGAACCCGCAAGGGCTGGGGGGAGGGAGGGAGGGGAAGAGGGAGAGAGTCCCAGAGCCTGGGCTGCAGCCCGAGCCCAAACATCTATATTGCCATTCCATATATCAAACCCCTTGGCATGTAAAGAGAATGCACCCTCTGCTACGTTACTTTATGGCATGCAGGTTGCTCCCCCATACATGCCAGTCTTGATCTATGGGAACTATATCCAACAGCCTCTGGATTTGGTTATGAATCTCTACTCGTGCCCTCCCCCCAATGCCCAAAAATGCAAACCAAAACCTAACTGAAAAAGGTTTGGATAACCAATCTCTGATTTTGCCCATTTTTCATTTAAATCATCTTCACATATGATCTCTTGTCACATATCTCCACCATCCATTAGCCAGAATACAGGGCTGGCTAGTGCATTCTTCTGGACTTGTCTTTGAAGAAAATAATATAAGTACAAAGAACTTATTGCATGACTATAACTGTATCGGAGTTGATATTTAGCACCATCCTGATGTATTTAATCTATAAAAGAACAACTTAATTAGCATTCCACCAACAAATTTTCAGTTTGAAAATTAACTAAACTAATTACAATTGGCCAAGTTACCTCAGATATCTCAATTTCCCTGACCAACTGGGAGTTATGTATCACTATCTTGCCATCAAAATAAGTGTAAAAACAAATCTTGAATCAATCAAATAGTACCAGTTGATCAGCTAGATCTCTGAACCAGCATGAGATGGAAAACTGGAAATACTCAAAAGTTCCCAGTTCAGGCCTAATTCTGACCCCACTGAAGTTAATGGGAGCTTCACCATTAATTTGGGAGTAGAGTTAGATCAATGCTAAGTGCTCTTGAAAATATTCCCTTATATATTCTTGGTTTCCCATGTAGCATAAATTTTAGGATGGTTGTTCAATGAGCAAATGGAGTATGGGTGAAGTGATAGGGACTTGATTAAGAGATCCTTCAAGATCCCTCCTCACCAGGAGCGAAATCCTGGACTTACTGAAGTCAATGGCAAAACTCTCATTGACTTTATTAGGACTAGAATTTAACTCACGGTGGGGGACTCAGCACAGAAAGGATGAGTCAATATTTGCCATCTTGTCCACCTTCAAATCCACCCTTGTGACTGTAATTAATATAATAGGCATCACAGAAACTTGGTGGAATGAGGATAATCAAAGGGACACAGTAATACCAGGGTACAAAATATATCGGAAGGACAGAACAGGTCATGGTAGTGGGGTAATGGCACTATATGTGAAAAAAAGAATAGAATCAAATGAAGTAAAAATCTTAAATGAACCAAACTGTATCACTGAACCTCTAAGGATAGTAATTCCATGCTTGAATAATACGAATATAGCAGTAGGAATATACTACTGACCACCTGACCAGGATGGTGATAGTGACTGTGAAATGCTCAGGGAGATTGGAGAGGCTATAAAAATAAAAAACTGAATAATAATGGGGGATTTCAACTATCCCTGTATTGACTGGGTACCTGTCACCTCAGGACAGGATGCAGAGATAAAGTTCCTTGACACCTTAAATGACTGCTTCTTGGAGGAGTGCATCCTGAAACCCACAAGAGAAGAGGCAATTCTTGATTTAGGATCTGTTCCAAGAGGTGAATATAGCTGGACTGCATGGTAATAGGGACCATAATATAATTAAATTTAACATCCCTGTGTCAGGGAAAACATTGCATCAGCCCAACATGGTAGCATTTAATTTCAGAAAGGTACAGTGCCAAAAGTGAAATCCCTGCAAGCTGCACGGAAACTTTTTAAAGACACCATAATAGAGGCTCAACTTAAATGTATACCCCAAATTAAAAAGCACAGTAAGAGAACCAAAAAAGTGCCACCGTAGCTAAACAACAAAGTAAAAGAACCAGTGAGAGGCAAAAGGGCATCCTTTAAAAAGTGGAAGTTAAATCCTAGTGAAGAAAATAGAACTGTGGCAAGTGAAGTGTAAAAATATAATGAGGAAGGCCAAAGAACAGCTAGCCAAAGACTCAAAAAGTAAAAGCAAAAAATATTTTAAGTACATCAGATGCAGGAAGCCTGCTAAACAATCAGAGGGGTCACTGGACGACAAGGGCTAAAGGAGCAGTCAAGGACGATAAGGCCATTGCAGAGAAACTAAATGAATTCTTTGCATCAGTATTCACGGCTGAGGATGTGAGGCACTGTCCTAGATTGGAGGTGTCATTAGAGCAGGTTTTGGAACAAATCGATAAATTAAACAGTAATAAGTCACTGGGATCAGATGGTATTCACCCAAGAATTCTGAAGGAACTCAAATGTGATATTGCAGAACTACTAACTGTGGTTTGTAACCTATCATTTAAATCAGTTTCTGTACCAAATGACTGGGGGATAGCTAATGTGACGCCAATTTTTAAAAAAGGGCTCCAGAGGTGATTCTGGCAATTACAGGCCAGTAAGCCTGACTTCAGTTCCGGGCAAACTGGTTGAAACTATAGTAAAGAACAGAATTATTAGACACATAGATGAACACAATTTGTTAGGGGAGAGTCAACACAGCTTTTTATAAGGGGAAATAATGCCTCACCAATCTACTAGAATTCTCTGAGGGGGTCAACAAGCATGTGGAGAAGGGGGATCCAGTGGATATAGTGTGCTTAGATTTTCAGAAAGCCTATGACAAGGTCGCTCACCAAAGGCTCTTAAGCAAAGCAAGCAGTCATGGGATAAGATGGAAGGTCCTGTCATAGATCAATAACTGGTTAAAAGATAGGAAACAAAAGGTAGGAATAAATGGTCAGTTTTCAGAATTGAGAGAGGTAAATAGTGGTGTCCCCTAGGGTCTGTACTGGGACCAGTCCTATTCAACATATTCATAAATGATCTGGAAAAATGAGTAAACAGTGAGGTGGCAAAATGTGCAGATAATACAAAACTACTCAAGATAGTTAAGTCCCAGGCAGACTGCGAAGAGCTACAAAAGGATCTCACAAAACTGCATGACTGGGCAACAAAATGGCAGATGAAATTCAATGTTGATAAATGCAAAGTAATGCACACTGGAAAACATAATCTCAACTATACATATAAAATGATGGGGTCTAAATTAGCTGTTACCCCTCGAGAAAGAGATCTTGGAGTTCTCCTCGAGAAAGAGATCTGTGGATAGTTCTCTGACAACATCCACTCAATGTGCAGCGGCAGTCAAAAAAGCAAATAGAACGCTGGGAATCATTAAGGGATAGATAATAAGATACTAAATATCATATTGCCTCTATATAAATCCATGGTTGCCTGCATCTTGAATACTGCAGGCAGATGTGGTCGCCCCATCTCAAAAAAGATATACTGGAATTGGAAAAGGTTCAGAAAACGGCAACAAAAATTATTAGGGGTATGGAACAGCTTCCGTATGAGGAGAGATAAATAAGATTGAGACTTTTCATCTTGGGAAAGAGACGACTAATGGGGAAGGGGATAGACTGGTGTGGAGAAAGTAAATAAGGAAGTGTTATTTACTCCTTCATATAACACAAGAACTAGGGGTCACCAAATGAAATTAATAGGCAGAAGGTTCAAAATAAACAAAAGGAAGTATTTTTCCACACAACGTATAGCCAATCTGTTAAACTCTTTGCCAGAGGATGTTGTGAAGGCCAAGACTATAACAGGGTTCAAAAAATAACTAGATAAATTTATGGAGGATAGGTCCATCAATGGCTATTAGCCAGGATGGGCAGGGCTGGTGTCCCTAGCCTATGTTTGCCAGAAGCTGGGAATGGGCGACAGTGGATGGATCACTTGATGATTACCAGTTCTGTTCATTCCCTCTGGGGCACCTGGCATTGGCCACTGTTGGAAGACAGGATACGGGGCTAGATGGACCTTTGGTCTGACCTAGTATAGCCATTCTTATGTTCTTCCTAAGTTCTTAATATTAAAAGTGATTTAAATGTAAAAATGAAGTTTGTTTCGATGGGTCCATGTAAACATATTTTCATCAGAACAAATACGCACCCCAAAATACATCTGCTAATTAAATCTTAAATTAAGATTTATTCTGTACTCAAAGAATATGTGGTGTAAATTTGGGGAGGGCACACTGTATTTTTCATAGAAATCAAAGAAATTGCTGAACCCCATGTTTTAAATGCAAAAGAGAACTCACCCTCAAATATGGAGTTGTGACCTGGGCCTCCAAAATACACAGTAAGTCTCTGACTGGAAATAAGTAGGCTTGGAAGAATTAGATTTCTATTAGTAAATTTTGATTTCACACACACACAAAAAACACGTACATGAAAAAATATTTCCATTGATAATAATCAAACTTACAGATAGTTAAAGTAAGAAAAATGCTGCTTGAGAATTTATTAATTTGATTTAAGAATATTTATTTTGTCAACATTGCATGACAAATATATAATTTGTGTTTTAACAGTTATAAAGCTTTAACTTTTTGAATCTCGCCATGTACTGTCATTAAATTCTTGTCTGAGCCCCTATTACCTGACCCTCCCAATTTTGCACACTTGTGAAAATTTAAAAGCAAGATAAATAAAAGTGCTTACAAATAAGCATTGATATTATCCATCAAAATTACAACAAAATAAAAATTGAACTGTACCAAATCTAGAAGTAAAACAAATATTTTAAAAAAATATGTCTTAGCTATGAGATATGAAACTAAATTGCACATACCAGTTCTCTAAACATTAACTTCACCTGTTCCAATCCAACAGTGCTCAACAATCTTTTCCATTTCATAGGTGTATGGTGGTGTGATGGCCCAGTCAGAATGGTGGTGGTGAGGAAAAGGAATCTAAATAGGAGACGTTGAGCTGAAAAGTATATTAAATGCAGTGTTGATATAAATTAAATTAATGGAGATATCCTATCTCCTAGAACTGGAAGGGATCTTGAAAGGTCATTGAGTCCAGGCCCCTGCCTTCACTAGCAGGACCAAGTACTGATTTTGCCCTAGATCCCTAAGTAGCCCCCTCAAGGATTGAACTCACAACCCTGGGTTTAGCAGGCTAATGCTCAAACCACTGAGCTATCCCTCCCCTCCCTATAGCCTGACAAAGGTGTCACTGAATGAACAAATCTCCAAAATGCTAAAACATTGTCATAAATGACACTAGGTAGCCTTATCAGAGAAGGAAAAGACTGAACGGATAGGAGAAATATACTCTCTTCTCATCTGCAGTAATGAGGTACCTTAGCAAGGGCTAACTGGAAAGCTGTGCAACTGCTCCGACATGGTATCCCCGTTCAGGAGATAACAGCTGACTTACGTCTCCAGTACTGTCAAACTAGTATATTTCACAAACACTAAAAAGCATTTAATCTTTCCCATTATCTCTTTGTTCTTGCCCCTTTGTGCCCTAAAAACTATTGAAGAAATGTTTTATATTCCTCCCAACACACACACACACACACACACACACCCCACACACATCTTGAACTGTATTATATGTGGGGAAACAAACATTAATCCTAGTACTTGTTTTAAAATGGGAATGCTCAGAATATGCTTCCATTTGGTAAAATCATTATCCTAACTCACAGGATTATCTTTTGAAAAGAAAAAATGCAAAAAAACAGGGACCCTGAAGTTATTCCTTCACAAGATGGATTTCTTTTATGAATGACCCACTGAGGAACCAAATCCAACGTAGCAACAAACTATATTTTTTTCTGGGAATGAGTGTAAAATGAAGGAGAAACCATAACTGGTATTTTCCTAGATATTTTCCAGGTTATCTAACAAAAAAGGATCCAACCAGCACCGACAAAGTCTCTCATGATGACAATGGGCTAAAGTTTTATATAGAGCACCCATAAAACTTTGAACCAAGACCACCAATATTCAGATACTGGAGAAATCGACAATATGGGAGTGTATACAACTCTAACATTTGTCTGCTGCTTCATGTAATAGTAGAAATTACAACTAAATGTAGTGTTAAAAAATGGAAGAGCGCATACAAAAACCTTAAAATTACACATTTTTGAGCATCTTTGGCGAAAAGCATGTTTTAGCTACTATGGAATTAGAAACCTGTTGTTAAGGGTACTTTTGCATTTGGAATATACTTTTAGAATATGTTAGGCATCTAACAATGTACAGAATTACTTAAAACTAATTACTTCAATACAAGAAGTTAATATGAAGGATACATAGTAAGATATAGGAAAACTTTCATCAAGGTATTTCATTTCTCCAAAGGTCACTAAACAAAGGTCCTATTCAAAGAGTTTGCTGAGCACAAAGACTCTCTATGAGGTGAAATATTATGCACCAAATTTTGATTTTTCCTACTAGTAAAACATTTAAAATCACTCATTTCAGATACTCATCTGAATCTTTTTCAGAATAGGATGCCATCTTCCCTTAGACTCCTCTCTACTTCTCATGAGCACAAAGCCTTTGAGGAGCCAATTGCGGGGTCCAGCAGTCCTTTAAACTCTCTGTTTGACCAGAAGTGGTGCTTCCATTCCAAATTTCATGCAAGAATCACTAAATCACCCCATCAATACATTTACCATCTGATTTTGAGGGACTCGGGCATGAGAACAATTACGTTCCACGTCCACTCAGCCCTTAACCTCTCCTCCAGGACTTACAGCAAGGCAGCCAAATCTGATGGCAGTTTTTGCTTTATGCATAGCTATACACTAGGAACTAGACTGATACATTTCCCCAAAAGGCAATAACCATCTATATGTCTGGGACCTAGGCCACTGCTGACATTGGATATATTGCCTAGCAGTGAAAAGTTATGTAACACTTTACCCATCCCACTAGCCATCCAGTGGTCCAAGAGTGTGTTATTTACTGTGTATTATATAATTTTAACATTAGTTTTAAGAAAATTCTTTTTCCTTTGATACGTATCTTGTTTAGGAGATTAGCAATAATAATACACAGAAGCATGTACATTCATTTGCCAATACATAACTTGGGCATGGTTTTTGTATCTTGTCATGATCTGAAAGAATATTCTTTTAAAAGCCCTTCAGTTAAGCAATTCTGTAAAGGCCCCTAACACTACCAAAGTTTGCTCTGTCATCATTGATGCTAAGCTGCTAAGTAGTAACCATGGATGAAATCCTGGCTACGTTGAAGTCAATGGGAATGTTGCCTTTTATTTCATTAGGGCCAGGATTCCATCCAAGTTCTTTATATAATAATTTGTGGTTACTGTGAAGTTTGTGTCCATAACCTACTGTGGAGTTGGGAAAGGTAACTTACATTTTAGGTCCCATAGAATTTCACCAGTGTGATCCAGGACTAAGCAACATTTTGGTCAGTTGAATATCCATGTGAGTTCTGTCAATTTAGAGACAAAGTTAGATTCCCTGTTTAATTAGCTGTCACTCAGTCTCATCTGTCTGAGTGATGGGGAGGGTTGGGGGGAGTTTTGAAGTTCCAGTAATTAGGACAGACTAGGATTCATGATCTCTGCTTCTGGCTGGTTTGTTCTGAACAACAGCTACTGCTCACTGTTCACATTAACATTTTGATGCGTAAGTCAGAGAACAATGCTGTAATGTCAACTGAGATGTCGTCTCATTACATGGATCAGTAATGAGTTATACTGAAAGCTTTTGTTTGCATTACTTATAAACCACAAACAATCCCATGTGGCAGATTTAGCTTAGAATTTTAAAAAAAGTGTGCGAGCGCATTTACAGGTAGTGTGCCTATATGAGAGGTTGGTCAGTTCAGTTGTGTTACTTTGTGAGTTGTCTGTTCACATGACCTGCTCCCAAACATATTCATCCTCTTCATGAGGGTTATAATAAAACTGTTTGTATTAGCTGACTGTAGAAAACACAGCCAGTAATGTATTCTCTGTTTTGTTACAATAAGTGTTATGGAAACCTAGATATTGTAACAGTGTTAGAAGGAAATTTCAAAAATGCAAGATATTAGGCAAATCAAGTGAATGAAAAATTTATCATAGCATTATTGGAGAACCAAAGATAGACCAGACTGATGAAAGAGAACCACCGTGCTAATAACATCAGTCCTGGTTATGGCGTATTCAGGGCACAATATCTATTAAAGGTTTATTGTGAGTGGCTCAGTCCTACTTTCACTAAGATCAATGATAAATCTCTAATTGACTTCAGCTGGGAACAAGATTGGGCCCTTTGTGAATCGATTCACTTAGTCTTAGGGGGAAACACAAGTGAGCTGAAAAATCTGTTTCGACAGACTATCTCCAACCAGAGAAGTCCTTTCCTCTTAACAGATGTGGACTCCCCCCTTCCCCCGCCTTAAAAAATACAAATGAAAGAAATGATAATGTCAAATGAACTTCCTAAATTTAGAGCCAAAGGACAAAAGAGAAAAGGAAGCACATGACCATTATATACTTATTTTTCTTGTTATAGGGGCTGGGGCTCTAAAAAAAAAACCAAGTTTCCTGGCGCATTCTTTGCATGGACTTTCTGTACTCTTTAGTTTCACAGAATTTTGTCATCTGCAGCTGTAATGTTAGGGAAGAGGCCACAAGAGATGTCAGACAGACACACAGACACACACTCTTGGAAGTAGCATTTACTTAAAACAGCTGTTTTATAAACAATAACAAAAGTTATTTCCCATAATACTCGCTTTAAAACAACAACAAAAAAGAACTTGGTTATTATTTTGGAGAAACAATCCATGTAAACACATCATGCCCTTTGCTTCTTCCCAAATACTTCAGTGCTACAGCCCATACTGCTGCTAACCAAATGCATTCTGCTAAATGTCAGGCTCTTGAAAGATATGCTTTGCGCCTCTAAGGGTTTTCCTTTCTCTTTCTTTTTCATTTACAACAAAAAATGCATCTTATGAATCATGTACCTATAATTGGTGCAAATATAAATATTTGGAATGTTGGAATTAGATGCACATCTGATACACATTGTCTGGATGTGAATTTTCCCAGCACTCAATGAGGTGTTTGAATCCAGGGCTTTGCTTGGCCCGTCCTGGAGAAAATGGCCAGACACAATCAGGAGATGAATTTTATCATAGTTAAGATGTCATTACATCCAGGATTTTGTTTTTACTGGAACTGTCAGAGCATTTTAGAACTGGGCCAATTACAGTCCATCTAGTCTCTGTTTCTATCGATGGTTAATATCAGATGCTACAAAGGGACATGACTGGCTACAGTTGACAAATTTAGCATAATTTGACCATGGAGGAAGTATCTTCATAACTCACATTAGCAAATCTCTGACTTATGTTCTGAAACATGAGTTAATATCCCTTTAAAAATGAAAAATCCTAGGGATATTCTCATTATGTATTAGGCATTTATATCTTTTTGGAATCCTACTAAGGGTATATCTATGTAGCATTCTCAAGGTGTGATTGAAGCTCACACTGCCACACTTTTGGGACCTGAGCTAGCTAGATTAAAGTTAATTTAGATATGTCCACTCAAGCCGCAATCATCCCCAGGTTGTCTGGACATACCCTAAGCCAGTGGTTTCCAAACTTGTTCCACCGCTTCTGCAGGGAAAGCCCCTGGCGGGCCGGGCCGGTTTGTGTACCTGCTGCGTCCGCAGGTTTGGTCGATCGCGGCTCCCAGTGGCCCACGGTTCGCTGCTCCAGGCCAATGGGAGTTGCTGGAAGCGGCGCGGGCCGAGGGACGTACTGGCCGCCGCTTCCAGCAGCTCCCATTGGCCTGAAGCAGCGAACCACGGCCACTGGGAGCTGCGATCAGCTGAACCTGTGGACGCGGCAGATACACAAACCGGCCCGGCCCGCCAGGGGCTTTCCCTGCACAAGCGGCGGAACAAGTTTGGGAACCACTGCCCTAAGCTATAGTATAAATGGAAGGTGCTCAGCGAGGGGTGTTTAAAAGGATAAGTAGCTTGAGAAGACTTCCATATGAAAAGAAAATGAAAAGATAGGAACAATTTAGGAGACATGATAGAGATATGCACAAAAATTAAAACTTGGTACTCCTGTTTGCCCCCTCTCATAATATAAGATCTAGGAGACATTCAATGAAAATGAAAGGCAACATAATTTTAATCTAATTAAAGAAATATTTTTAACCTAATGCATCATTAACCTGCAGAAATCATTGCCACAAGATGGCTGAAAACAGGACAAATCCCCAGTGTGAATATGGCCTTGTTGACTCCACTATAGTTACATTTTCAACCAACTTCTGTGTTGAAGGACTCAGGAATTTGGGTTGGATCCAACTCTTCCACTGAAATTTCAGCAGATAGAAAGTGGCATGTACTTGAATGTCACACTACAATGCCAATGGATTTCTTACAAATGAAAACACGCACACAACCTCACAGTGACTGGTTAAATTAACTATAAATATATAAGAAACAAAGAACCATAGCAAAATATTATCTCAGGGAAAAAAAGAGCTGTCAAACAGCTTCCATTCTAAACCTGTCCTGAAGTGAACTTGTCTCCCTCAAGTGATGCCAAAAAGTACATTACAGGAAAGAGCAAAATAGAGACTAGACCATATCCGCATATTTTAGAAATATTTGGCAAAAGTCTCTGTAACTTTTCATTTAAATACTGAATAATAATAATAAATTATGCTACTGGTTGTGTTCAAGTTACCGAACCAAATTCTTCTCTAATTTAAAGGGCATAAATCCAGTGCAACTCCACTGAAATCCATTTATTTTCCATGACCTGGGACCAACTCTTGCTCCCACTGAAGACAATGGACGTTTTACCAATGACTTCAATGGAAGCAGAATCAGCTGCTGTGACTGACATATGATTAAAAGGCACAAATCCATAGCACAACTCAGCTTTTTTGTCTTGAAATAAAAAATGCAGCTCATGCCTAATATAGCAAGTAAATTATGAGAACAAAGTTACCATTTCCTCCATATTTCATACAAAACGTACCCAAATATTGAAACATGTCGCAATGAGGAAATGATGTGTTTTTATTCAGCATATGTTAAGGGTTTTTTTTTTAATCAATGCTCCAAATATATGAGAATTATTTTTATTCTGAATGTGGTTGATAGGTTTTTAACTATGGGAATAAAATGGTGATCAATTACTGACCTCAGATACGGCAATGGGCATTTTACCTAATCTGAACTGCCTGGCTGGCCCCTAAAAGGTACTACATAGGGAAATTTTATCTTTTGTATTTTTCCATTGTAAGAGAAAGTATATATTGGTTTTGGCAAACAGAAAGGCAAAAAAAGCAGTAAAAAGTAGAAAGCGGTTAAAAAAGGAGTAACAAATAAACAGGTAATTTTATGGCATGTATGTATGTGAGTGTGTAGCTGGCTAAAGTGGGCCCAAGACAGTTGACTGGCTTAAAGAAGTGAAATTGCAACTTTATGCATATTCTTATCATTAAGGCAATTTTACTCAAATTGGGACCTATTTTTACTCAATAGTTTGGTTTTAGCATGGAAATTTAAAGTGGGGCCAACCTTAAATTTTCAATTAAATGGGAAAATCATCATGTCCGTTTAAAAAATTCTATCTTTCTGGCATTTAAAACTCAAGAACTAATTTTCTAACCCCAATTTATATTTGCTAAGGAGCGTGTCCTAGTTCGTTGGATCACAGCACCCTCCTACCAGCTCTAGCAGGGGAGATACTTTCACCGGTGCTGCAGTATGGCTGCTTATTGTCCATGAGAGGGTGCTTGAGAGGGAGAGGTCACCCTACAGCACCCCACATCTGTGGCCATCCTGTCTCTTCAGTGGCCTGTTAAGAACTCACAGTCCACTAGATTATTCAAACAAACCCGAGAAGGGATTCCATTTATTTAGTGGTCAGGTGCACCTAGGCCCCCCTAACCCCTGTTCGGTGTCTCTCTCCTAGTAGTCCAGCACAAAGTCTTTCAAATCAAAACACACACACTTATACAGTTTTCACTCGTTTCATCTGGGCCCAGCCCCCTCCTCCCTGAGGGTCTATTGTCAGTGTCTCCCCTACTTCTTGGGCAGGGTCTCTCCCAAGTATTGCTACCTAGAGAAGCTCTCTCCTTCTTGTCACAATTACTCTCTCAACCCCCTACCTCCTGCAGTTTCCTGCTGCCTTTTAACCTGGGAGAACTTGATTCCCCTAAAGTGGGGCTCATCACGTAACCAGGGCTGGCTTAGCCGCAGGCTCTCCAGCCCAAGGGCAAGCCACCCTCACCCTGTTACAACTGGAGAGCAGGGAATGAGAGAAGGCCCAAATGCATGCATGGCACGGAGACAGGGCTGCCTTCCAACCCTCCCTCCTTTTGGTTCTATGCTTGGCCATTGTCTGGGCAAAGGGGCCTTGGGCCAGCTCATTGGCTGCTGTGCCTCTCTCCCCCCTCTTGCCTATTTAAATTAAGCCCAGCCTTTTCAAAAGCCTCTTACTCTCTGATTAGCTCCCAGAGGTAAAATGAGACCTGGTTTGAGTAGTTGGACCTTGCGCTCATAAGCAGGGGGGAGCTTGAAATCTTTGCAGACTGGTGGCCATGTGGCCTCTGTCACTCCACTCCCTTTATGAGGGGGAAGGAGAGGAGGAGAGGTTTCACAACTGAGTTGAGTCCGTGGGGTAGACCAGGGAGAGTCTACCTCCAGTTATTGTGTGGTTTGTGGTTAAAACCCTGTAACCCACTTTGGAGTCAATTAAATGCCTGGTATGTCAGAGCAAGGGGCGGGCAATGTAGCATCCCTGTCTGATGTATAATTAATAAAGTTGCAGCCTGACATTTAAACCCATCCCACCTGTCTGTCACTCATGTGCCTGCTTGTCCTAGTCAATCAGGCTACATTTAACATTATCAGACTATTTTGTCAAACATCTTTAATAGGTTAGATGTAGAAAAGGCAAATACATAGGTAAAAGTGTATTGGTATCTGAGCAAA
>NW_020664530.1:9536132-9616649 GCF_002925995.2 Terrapene triunguis
TCTTGGCAGGTAACTAATATTTTCAACTACTTTAGTTAAAAAACAAAATTGTAACTTTTAATTCTGCACACATGCTGTGTAAGGACCAGATTATGAAACTCCCTTTGATGTGAAGCTACTCAAACAAATAGACCCAATTACTTTGCTAGGACTACTCGTGTCAATACATTCTTATCTATGACAGCATGGAGTCCCTAATCTGGCCCTTAATTATGTAAATAATTAAAAGTTTGTTAATTCACTGGATATATATTTTTATTCATTTCAGTTCATCTTTAAGACAGCAAGTTTTATTGAAACATTGATTAGCAAAGGAAGCTTTCAAGAAAAACACTTTTTATTCACTGGTAAATTGTATTTTTCTTATTACGATACCCATTAGAAGAAAAGCAATAGTGGGGCTGGCCGACTAATCTCCTGGCTCTGAGTCAATCAGAACCCTCATGATGGACAATACTGAATTTTTCCATGAGTAGTTCCAGACTCCTCCAGAAAAAATATTTTTGTATTTGTGCAATGGCCAGTTCTAAGTTGGTACTTTGCGGTTCATTCCACTGTAGTTTCTGCAACATTAACATTAACATGCTGAAGAGACACAGGGTCACTTTTTAAAAAATAACTTAATCACTATCAGTCCTGAGAATGCAAAAGCATAAGACACAGGCAGAAAAAAGGTATTTTCCATGCATGTTTCCAAAAACTGTTCCTTTTTTTGTATTCATTTATCTTACTTTACTTTTATCCATAAAATTATTTGCCTTGTGAAAAAGGAAGTCTGTTTGCACATTGCATGCCTCTCCATACATGTGTGTTTGTGTGTATGTGAGAGAGAAAAAGAGCCAGAAAGAAACATTATTGATGAGCCTAACCCACAGTACTAAATGTGAAAATGCCCCAAAATCTGGGTATTTGAAATTGGAGTCTAAATTTTACAGAAGTGGTGCCATCTCCTTATACTGTATTTGTAGCTTAAGCCCACTGGAGAGATAAGTACAGCTATTGCGCCTAGCATGACATGCGTATGAGGGAGAATTTAAAGATTAATTCCACACACAACATGAGATCTCCAGTAGGGCAGTGGCTACAGACCATTCAGCCTCATTTGCATCCCAGCTAATGACTGGCCAAACCACAGCAATTTTGCTTCCCAAGCGTTCATTAAAATGTTATTCCTCTTTTGATGTTCAGCAGGTTGCATGTACAAATTCACATGATGTTTGCTTTGAATGAACCTCAGAACTCAAAAAGGACCCCAGGAGAATCCACCAAGTTCCACCTGTGTGATGAATTCTGTGCTATATACAATAAATTATGGAGTTTTAAGGGGACATCAGGGAAGAATTCCGCATGATCAACATTTTTCAAAGGCAAGATGGCTGCTTGCTATGGGACAGCTGGTCTCTATCAGAATCAGCCATAACCGGTCAGTTGCTGGGTATCAATGTTGTTCACCAGTCAGAAGCACAGGAGATTGTACTATTACTCAGATCATCATAAGAGGGAAAATCTGGTTTCTCAGCTAAAAACCTAGGGAATTTTAGAGGATGTGCAATCAGTTTGAGAGATCTAAATAAATGCCTAGTGATAAACCACTTCCAGGTGTAATATCTTCCAAGGCCAGCTCGCTTGACAGGTAACAAGAGGCCAAAAATCCTCTTCATATCTCACACAGACTAACAAAGCTGGTTTCATGCTGAAACCACACATTGCCGCACAATAGTGACATGAAATCATAATTCAACAAAGCCTTGCTTATGCAAGGTTTGCAGGGAAGGCTCACACACTTAAACAAAACTTCTTAACTGAATTATAAGCCTGTAACGCAAACCAAAGCAAAACGACACATACCTGGTTTTGGCTTTCATTTTAAAACTAGAGCAATGCAAAACTGTTTTATAAGTTTTAGTAGTATTAAAAAAAATCATAGCATTTTCTGGGTTTCCTCCCTCTCTGACATTATGTCCATGATGCTGATAATAAGAGCAACATACAGTTCCTGAGAGATCCCATGAACGAATGAGCGGCATCTGAGGCATGGGAAGCCTTCCCATAAGTTAATCAGTAGCAGGGATCACGTTTGTTTGAACAGCTTCTAGCACCATGGGCCACAACCCTGATTGAAGCCTCTAGGTGTTAATATACAAATATTAAATAATAATTAAGAATCATATCCCAGTTTACATAACACATAGATCTTACATTTGGATACGTGGACTGGACATGCTCTAATCTACAGATACTTAAAACTTTCCAAACTGATTAGGCCTAACTCTGTGCCACACTAAGTCATTTTTAAAACCACAATATGTTATTACTCTGCAGTGTACTGCCAGGAGGTGTCAATCAAATTAAGTAATTTAGTGGTGATGAATGAAGAAAAGACCACTAAAGCTGAATGAATGCAAAGGGAACAGGATGTAGAAGAGAAAATTATGAATGCTGAGCCAATGTGCAAGTAACGCAAATGAATGGAGGAAACATCAATGAATGCTGAGTGAACACGCAGAAAGAAGGCAGACAAAGGAACAATTCTAGAAGGACATGCTGTGAGCAAAAATGAATGAAGAAAGATGACATATGGCAAGCAGACACGTGGCAAACAATGACGAATGAAGGAAGGCTATGAATGTCATGCTGTCAGAAAATGAGCCAAAAAAATAGTAAATTAAGAACTGAGCAGATTTGTCAAGAATGAAGACAAATAATGGAATGTGCTAAAAGCTCAGCCAACATGCAGTGAATTGGGACAATGGAAGAAAGATGATCCTACGCGTATTTCAAATAAATAACTTCCCAGTATAAGAAAGAAACAGAGCTGCATAAACTATACATACCTTCTTGTCATTATGAAAAGTTTAACGTACATAGATAGGGTACACACAGTAGATACACACGGTCTATACAATCTAAAATGTCAATAAAAAGAATATGAGGCAATCTACAAAAAAAAAAAAAAAATCAAGCAGATCATGCTTTCCCTGACTTCCAGGTTCTTGCAACTATTACCTGTGCTGAGAGAGAAAAATTTTGTCATTCTGATGATACCCCGCTCTTATAGGGATTTGCATCAGTAGATCTCAAAGCATTTTAAAAAGGAGGTCAGTATTATTACTCCCATTTTACAGATGGGATGCCGAAGCACAGAGACTTCTGCAAGGTCATCCAAGAGGCTAGAAGCAAATCCAGGAATGGAACCCAAGACTCCTGAGTCCCAGCTCAGTGCTCTCGTCCCCCTAGATCAGACTGTCTCACATAGAGAGTAATAGCATTATATCATGTGTCCTATACATTGTGGGACAAACTCTGCTTTCATGACTCAAAGGACCTGTCCTATTGATTTCCAGAGGTTGCACATATGGTTGATAAGCTCAGGACTTGGCCCTGTATGTTCTACATTCCCTGTTGTTTTGTCCCTACATATAGTATAAGGTAGGGCAAGGACTTTCTTCTTTTGTAGGTTTGTACAACAAGAACCTGATCTTGACTGGTGCCTCAGGGCCCAACAATGACAGCAACAAAATATTTGGTGGAATATAAATTGTGGAAGCACCGCTTATGACTCCATACTTAAAGTTAATTTGATTTTTGTGCTTAATGCAGGTATTCAACCACTTTCTTGTGTATGAAAAATACAGCATATCCTCATTTACTCTTTGAGCATAGTATGAATTTTCTGAGAATTTACAAGCTAGGTCATTAAGTATTTTAGGAGTTAAAATTTAACAATAAAAAGACAGAGCAGAGAAATATAATACTTCAAGATCAGAAAGACAATGCCACAAATATTTACTCAGCTATTCATGACCTTTAATTTAGAAAAATACATATTCCATTTATTGAAATATTTCTAAAAAAGACCTATCTGCTTCAAAGACCGCTGTATGTGACTGCAACTCAGTGGTGCAGATTACACTTTTATCCATATTCAAACATGAAATATATATTTAAGCAGTCTTTTGAAAGGCTACCACAGTGTTAGAGAAATACTTTGCATGCCCATTTATACCTCCCATCGCCGAATTGTTCTGGGGTGGTTGTTATGTGTATTTGTTTGGTTATGTTTTTTGAGAAAACCACGGTCATGTGTTCCTGCATTTCTCACTTTCAGCTAGGAAAGGAAATGATAGAAATGTTGACTTACTGTTCTCTCAGTATTTCTGGTCTAGGCCTTGTCTGTACTAGAAAAGATTTCCCCTGATAGCTGTGTGAATTTTCACCATCACCACAACATTTATCATGGTAAAAAAGTGGCAAAATTCTACCCTGGAAGAAATCTCAAATCTCCCAACACATTTCACTAAGGCAGAGGATGGTCACTTTCACAAATGGTTTTGCAGTAAAAACTGTTTTTAACCTGAGAGAGTCATCTTTTGCTGGAAAACGGACAGATTTGAGATGAAGTTGTAAAATATTTCTCTTTTCACAAGACTGGTAGAAATTAGATTTTTCAGTGTAGGTCTTTTCCTGCAGTTCTTTTTAGTCTTTTGCAAAACAGCCAAAACTTTAACATTCAGGAGCTAACACATGGCAGGCCTCTTTTAAATTCAACAAAATATGGAAACAAGAAACTGCTTCAAAGATGATACTATGAGAAGGAGTAGTAGGTTGAGTAACATGGTGTATTTTGGAAATATATATTTGTTTTATTAAAGGGATCCAATCATGTGTGTGTGTGAAATATATGTAACTGCACCATAGGTGGGGAGCTGGCAAACACACAAAGAAAAAAGTGATGCTCAAAAAGTCTGTTAGCCAAGTTATCCTGAATCTAATTACACTAAACCAATAATCCTTTTATAGCATTCATACTAAAAGTTTATTAGCATGAACTTCACAATGATGTGCTATGTTGTTGGTTTTTTTTATTACTCCTCAATCTATAACAAAATAAATTATAACACTTGTTTCAGATTAACTTTACTCACACAACTCAGACTAGAACTGTACCTCCAGTCAAGGATTGTCTTGGTGCTTAGCAGACATTGCCCTCAATTCAGAGCAGTTTGCACACACTGTAGTTCTTCTGTTTTGTCATCAAGGCTGAATTGCTAAGGGCTTCCATTGTCTTCAGATCAACAGGTGCAGAATGTCTCTTGGATTTGAATGCTTCAGTTATCAGTCGAGCAATCAATGGTCTTATGTTATAGCATTCATATTAAAATGCTAATTGCCATTAATGCTTCCCACTAATGCATTCAATTCAAATGTGTTCTTTTATTCATGTAAATGTGATATGGGAGACTGGTCCATTAATTTCAATAGGCCACAGAGCTATACCATCCAGAGTAGTCCTTAAGCAGTAAAACAAAGCCTTACAATCTGATTAGGTTTTGCTTGCAATGATAGCTGTCTCCATTTATGAAATTACATTGGACACTGAATACTGTATTCTGTCTGACTGCTGCTATATATCAACAGATTTAATCTATTTCTAACCCTACAGTATTTTATAGTCACAGAGGGTAATCCCTGCACTCTTTATTCATGTTTGCTCTCAGGCGACACAATGTCAAGGCACAATGCAGCGTATTACACAAGTAGTAGAGAGTGGAAATATTTATATTGACTAGAAACGGCCCCAGCTGCTGCATAGTCCAGATCTACATCCAAACTTTCCCACACTCTGAAGTCTGACAGTAGAGAGAGGGGCCAAATTTCAATGTTCAGATCTAGAGCCAAAATTTTACAAAGACTGGGTGGATGCCTGGCTCTGGAGTTTTATTTCAAACCTATCTTCATCAATTATCCCTCATGCACACCTCCCCACACTCTTTCACATGCACCCTTAATCTAACTGGAATGATTGCTATCTTTTAGCAATAGGCCTAGTTTTACTTCAGAAGTGCTTCTCTTCTTAAAGTGATCTCATTTCCCTACCTGGTCCTATGGACCTGTACCCACTGTAATGTGTCTCGTTCTTCCTTGAGGTGTTATCTAGTTACTTTCTCTCCAAGCCCCAACAACCTTGCTCCCACCCAAACAGTTGCTGATAGCAAAGGGTCTCAAAGCAGATTTGATGTCCTAGCCAGGCAGCTGCAGTCTTCAAATCTCACATCCTCTCATGACTTTGTCTGGACACAGACGCTCCAGACTGCACTGCAAACCTTTGGCAGGCCCTGGTTTATGAAAGATTTGGAGGCACCTGCCAGTCCAGCACAGACTTGCTAAGACTCCAAAGTAAATTCTGTGGGATATCAGCAAGGTTGCGGAAGATGGTGCAGTTTGGGAATTTAATGGGAATTTACCTTAATTGAGATGAAAGATGTAAGGAGTTTGATTTCAGCACTAAGTCCCATTATTGCTTAGACTCTGATGCCTCCTCTTTGACAGATTTTTAGAAGCACTGATACTACTTGAATCATGACTATCTCCAAAAATGACTCATTCACCCATAATAAATCTCAAAGCCAGACCCAAGTAGAGATCCCTAATAAAAATGTGACTTCCAAATCTACTTCACAGTAGAAGCTAGACCAAGCTGGATATTGTCTAGCCTGATAAACTGGAACTTCTATTAGCTCAGGATCAGTACACTAATATTTTACATCTATACAGCAAAAATTTCCAAGGATCCCCTAACACAGCATGCTTAAATCACCTGCATCTGCACTGTGTGTGTGTGTGCAATCAAGTGACAGAACTTACATAAGCAAAACCCACTTCCATTTGATTTGCACTTTGTACTTTAAATTCTATCACAAATGATAGGACAGAAAATGTAAGACATTTTCAAACTTGGGTACCCAAAGTTTAGGCATCTAAATCCATATTTAGACATAAAAGAGTGGTCTGATTTTCAAAGATACAACCAATGCGAGCTTCAATGCTCAGCCCCTCTAGAAATTAGGTCACCTATTTAGGTGACTGCATACGGATCTCAGTGCCTAAATGTAGGTACTGCCCTTTGAAAATGTGGGCCTTTTTGCACAACTGAAGGTGACCACATTAGTAAAAATTTGGCTATCCACAACAGCTCATCTCAAAGGATTCCAAATCAGTTTGCAAACTATATACATAAAGCACTACTAAGATGGTATCCAAGACACAACACAGTTCACTTCAGCAAATGCATCGATGAGTAACAACTCTTTCCTCGCCTTAGCTAGAGGCAGGGAATGAAAAACAGGAGAACTCTTGCCAAGAATGCCATTGCAAATGTTTGTTCTAGTCCCTGCCTGAGTCGAATCTTCTTCTGTTTTTAAAAAGGATACATGTTTCGCCATCATCATTGCTATGGCTGAAAGTGGAAATACATATTTTTCATGGAAAAAACACTAATGTATCCTGGGGCACCCTGGATATCAAGAATGGGCTACTATTCCCTTAACTTGACTTATCCTGATTTTTTATTTTTATTTTTTAGGATGCGGGATGGTGGCGGATGCAACCAAATTATGACACTGTACAACTCATTGCATTTGTGGGTATCAGAGACTAGGGGAGGAGCAGAAAGCAGTACAAAAGAGTCCCCCTGCAGTTGCTTCTGATGTGACAAAAAGTAAAGATTTTAAAAAGGTTTATTTATATGCTGGTTACCGATTTTTACAGTTAACTAAAGTAATAGTCACAGACTCTGTGACATCCATGAGCAAGTAATTGCAAGAACTCATGCTTTCCCTCTGGATCATCACAGAGCTTCTCATACAGATTTCCTCGCCCTTCATCAATCACAGTAAACAAGGGGGCTGTGTACTTCCAGTGGGGGGGACAAGCATACTGAAATCCCAATGAAGTTAGTAGCCAAAATCTGAAATTGTCTGCTGCTCACTAAGGACTAAACTTTACTCAAGAAAGATTCTCATCAGCTTCCATAGGAATTGAGGATGCAGGAATTACTCATACTTCACAGTATCCAGTCCTGAAGAGTTCAAACTAAGGCTCCGATCCTACAATGTGCAGCACTCAAGTGGACTGCTGCACACTTGTGGAATCCCTCTGACAATACTATACTCAGCAGTCTATCCCATTGTAGGACTGAAGCCTTCGGGCCTGATCCTTCTAATACTGAGTCAGTGTCAAAATTCCCACTTGACTTCAATTGGACCATAAGCAGGCCTTAAAAACACTGTTCTGAACTCTATACTCATGCAAACTTCCCATTCTTCTTCTTACTGACTAATACTGATATCGTGACGTTGTTTTGCATCCCCGGTCAGTGAAAGCACTTATATTGCGCTAGATGTTACACATAAGGATAGCCCCTACCTGGAACAGCTGCATAGGACCCTTTACTGAGCAGAAAGTAGTTTTTAATTCTGAAAGTTATTTCTCAGCTTTACTTATGGCTCAGATCCCTCCTTCACAATGCTCTGCAGCTAGAGACATTTAAAAAAAAAATACATCCACTGCTTTCATTTTGGTTTCACTTATTGACTACAATGCAAATGTTCTTATTTTCCCAACAAAAATTAAAATCCCTCTTCCCCATATAATCCAAATTGTGCTTTCTGTTAGTTAAAGTTTAATTAGAGAATTCTCTTTCCATTTCACAATACACAAAAAAATTAAACCAGACTTTGTGCTCAGAAATGCTAGCGATGAGATAACCCTCTTTGCCATTCAGGCTAATCTGAAAGTTAAATAAGATGTGAGGAGGGTCTCCATCCCAACCCCCGCCCTTCTCCTCCCCCTCCCCCCCCCGTCCAACAATCTTCTTCCCATTCTACACTGTTTCAATGGCAACAATTAACTAAAACGTCTTGAGAGAGCCCAGAATAATAGGCTGTTCTGTTAATCTGTATTCATAAGTCTTACTTAATGATTTTTTTTTTGTTTAGTCAAAAAATTGAAAACTCACGCTGCACTAGGGCCATCTGTGGGGCTTTTTGTTTGAGGATTTGAGAAGAGGCCAAGAAGTCATGTCAGTGAGAATCAAACCCCTAAGGTATCTGAGAAGTTTAGCCAGGGACCAGACGAGCATAAAGTCACTTTTCACAAGAAACCCATCTCTGTCTAAAACCAACATAATATAGGTTGTTTAGCCCACAGGCATGATTCCCTAAAACAAGCCAGATAACCTACTGTATGCGTGAATCAGCTCTGGCAAGTTACTGAACACAATCAGTTAAAGATGTGCAGATTTTTATCTGTCAAGCATTTTGAAAGTCTGGCTCCAGGACCCTAAGTTAAAATGTCTGTGAGAGCAATGATGTCATCCTTGTGACAGGCTTTAACTGAAGCAATGAAAGGGCTGTTATGTTTCTCCTAGCTCAGCAGGTGTGAAGGCAACACAAAGGACATTCACAGAGGAATTCCCTTACATGAAACTTAATCAGACCTCATTCTGGATGTTGCACATCACTGCTTCCACTGCCTGAGAAATGAATGGTGAACAAATGCTGATTCATTAATATTTTGCTAAGACTCCTGAGGGAAAAATACATAATTTAGAAAAGTCATCAATTCTTACTCTTGTTTTTCTTTCGTCTCAATTTCATTTTCACTTTTCTTTCTCTGTCTGTTTTGTTTTCTACTTCATTTGCTGTCTCTTTAGTAAGGCCCTTTACTCCAATTTGTTTAAAGTTCGTTTATTAAGTCTGGCTGCCAGTTGTGTATTTTTTTTCCTTTCAGTTTCCTCCAACTGATTTTAATGGAGAAAAGCTCTGATTAGAAGTAGATATGGGCCCAAAGCCACAAAGTTTGGATTTAGATCCAAGCTCTCTCAAAGTTTGTGACTGTTTTGATCTGGGGTATAAGATTAGTTTTATCTCTAAAAGCTACTACTGAGCACAAAATGGATGCTAGTTTCCAGCTGTCCTTGCTTTGCTAAATTAATCTAGAACACTAGAGTTTTTGAGGTAAAAATGCATCCATGCAAAGTAATTTTTGAATGGAACAAGGTCCAGTTACATGACATTTTATTCAGCATTATAAATTTGTCACTGGCTGAGGTGGTACTCAGAAAAGGAAAAATCCTTAGCACTGAAAATAAATGTTAGGATGCTTATTTTTTATTCACACTATAACTTGAACAGCTGAACATTCCAGTTTTAGATTTCCAGGACAACCATTATTTAGCGTAGAAACTGACTTGATATATCTTCAAAGCAAATCGTTTACAGTTGTCAGTGAATTTGAAAATGTATCACTTTGAAAAATTTAGCTGCTCTTATAAAAGAGCAGTCAGATGATCATCTGGGAGTCACAGCACAAAGCACTGAAATGAAAAAAAAAAAGACTTTAGCATTCATATTAATGAAAGCTATAGTTAAGGTTACAACAGGACTTTAATTATAATTTCCTGTTCTCACATGCTCAAAAATTTGTAAAACTTCTCCTTTTCATATGAAATTTTATCATGCTTTGTAGTTTTCAGGCCAGAGAAGATTTTTTTTTTTTTTTTATAGTTTGAGCAAAATCCTTTAGTTCTTCAAATTGCCTTAAAGAGTGTCTCTGAAAAGGTTAAAACACAAAACAAAAACTTTCCCCCCCGAAAGTAAATATGAATGTGTACCCCCTGATAGTGTGTTTTACGAGCGCCTCTCGGAGCTGATCCACAGAGGATATGAATTGTTACAGCCCCAATTACAGAGTTTTGGCTCTTTAACTCAAGCTGCAGCAGCTCATGATTTTAGCTCTGGAGGTCACCACTTCAATCCTTGATCTCTTGGGCAGGACGGCAGCCCTCACAAAGGCACTTTTTCAGTCACGCACACTCGAAGTCAAAAAACAGCTGGACTTTCCAGTTTGAATCTTCCCGGGAAGCCACTGCCAGACAGACCCTTTCATTGTTTGCAATACAAACTGAAGGGGAGATATAAGCATTTAAAATCTTGGCACCTATATAAATGAGAGTACCTTGTGACAGCTTTGATCCAAATCCTGAATATACTTATGGTCAGGGACGAATTAAGACTATCTGGGGCCCTAGGAACACTGGTTTGTTTTGCTTTTGTTCTCCTGTTTTTGTTAATATTTCTGTCCCATCTCTTCTATCCACTGGATAAAGGAAGAACTTAGCCTGATGACTCTGACTTAAATTTTTGCAGCTGCATGAATTTTGAGTGCTATGGGAGCTATTCACCACTTTCCAGCAGCCCATGTAGCCACACGTATCAAAGCAGAGTCAGTGTAAAACCCTACCAGATTGGACTGGCAATGTTTTACACCCACTTTGGACCAGTCTAAATAACTATTAAAGCTGCAGGCAATGGTGAATCAGGCCCTCAGTGTTTAATTTTTATCTGTGATCCATGCAAAGCAGGTGGCTGTCTGTGTAGAATTCCAACTGAAGTCAATGAGTGTAAATGTCAGAACACTAGTGTGGTCTTGCAAACACAATGGAGAACCAGAGCTTTATTTTGGAGAGGAAAATCCAGCTGCAGTTTTCTGGTGTTAGTGTTCAAAAACCAAATACCACTCACTTTCTTGAATATCCTACCATTCAGAAAGGTGTGCTCCCAGTTCATCCCACAAGTATAGCTCTATTAAAATCTTCAGGTTTAATTCAGGGCACTGTTTATCTTTATTACAGTCTTTACAGCACTTCTGCTTTTTCCAGTGGAAAACAGCAAATTCCAAAATGAATGCAACTAATATGAATAGTAAATGTCATACAAGTACTCTATGGTAAGTGTTTATGTAACACACAAAGAGTAACAGTTTTCCACCACTAAAAAGGTGCAAAACCAGAAATAAAAGGTACACACGTCTGTACAAAAAGTAACCAGCCCAGGTGAAGGGAAGTTAACAGACATGCACCGAAACTGTTGGTAAACTAGCATTTGAACTATAGGGTAATAATGGCATGTGTATATGGCATCTTTGTATTTCTGAAGGCTCCTCAAGTGCTTTTAAAAACTACCATGTAACGAGATGTGTGTGTACACACACACAAATGGCAAGCAACATTTAGTATTAGATTGGCATTTACATATAGAGATATATGTATACACATTATAAATATTATATACTACACACACACACACACACACTAATTCCTACCACTAAAACACTGAGCAGAAACAGGAAATATATCGAGTGCTCACAGCAATAGTATAGGAAAAGGTATAAAAGATAATTTCTCCAAAAGTGAATGCAAAGTGAATAAAGTTTGACAAAATGCAATTATGTAGAGTGTAATTTGGTCACAATACTGAAGCGAAACATTGTTAATTCTCACGAAGAGTGTTGCTCTAGGTTATTTAGTGATATCAGTAGTTAAGAACTTGCTTTTCAATCTCTTCTGAAAGGCAGCACCTCCAGCCGCACTCTGCCCCTTACACTGGCTCAGCAGTGATTCAGAGGGAAGGGTGCCATCCACTAAATCACCAGACTCACTTCCTGTACAAGGTCGATTCTGACTGGTGGCCTCCCATCCAACTACTAACCTTGCTGAGTGTGTGAGACGTGACATGTTCACAGTCCCCCATTGAACGGACACAGATGATTCACAATTCATCATTCATGCAGTCTGTCCCTACCCAAGCTATGATGTCAGTATCTATATCTGTTTATTGTTCTTAGCAGGGCAAGAAATCCAAGAGAAATTTCCTGTAAGTCTCTACTGAAAAGGAAGTGTTTCCCCCGTCTAATAAAGTATGTATAAAAGATGCCTACGCCACCAAAACCAGAAATAAAGACTATAAAAATCATCAATCAAATAAGCTTTAAACTGCTTTGTTTTTCAACACATCATTAGAGTAACTGAACCCTTTCACAGTTCTCGGAAATGCTGTAACAATTCAGAGGGGAAAAACCCACATAAGTGGCACTGATATGAGTAGCGGCAGTCACAAGGAAGAATATCAGGAGAAGCAGTGAACATGATTCCTCTGGCACATAGTGGAAGTGGCAGCAGTAGCTCCAGGGTTTTTGCCGCCCCAAGCGGCAAAAAAAAAAAAGAAGAAGCCGCGATCACGATCTGCGACGGCAATTCGGCGGGAGGTCCTTCGCTCGGAGCGGGAGTGAGGGACCGGCCGCCGAATTGCCGCCAAATAGCTAGACGTGCCGCCCCTCTCCAGAGTGGCCGCACCAAGCACCTGCTTGGCAAGCTGGTGCCTGGAGCCGGCCCTGAGCAGTAGATAAGAAAAGGCTGTTGCCTTACCATACCTCATGACATTGCACTTAGACAGATATTTAATCCATAAATTCCCAGCTGGAAGACATCTCACAGTAGCCACCCTCGTGACACTTCAGTGAGGAGGAATGGTAATGGGACAAAAGAATTACATTATTCTTTGAACCCTCCTTATAACATTATATTGCTAACAATTTCCCACTCCCAAACCAGTGCAGAAAACAGTGGAGGAACATAAACGTTCTGACTGAGGTTCAAAGTTTAGCTTCCAAGTTAGCCAAACCCGAAGCAATGACATTGTGCATGCATTGTGCCACACTGCAAAGACCATCATGTAATGAAACAACCAACTGAATAAAGAAAGAAGAGGAAAACCCACATGTGAAGCATAAATAGGAAGCAGAACACTATGGGATCTTCCAGTCTTTATACCTATATAGGCTTTGATGATTGACATTATATATGTGTATATAAAATATATAATTATGGAATATATGATAGTGGGAATATAAAGATGTTATTGGCATGAATTTGGGAGGGCAGGATTAATGATGAGTGGTAAAGCACAAATGAGTTATACAAAGTATCCCACACAAATGTCAGGTATTCTCTATATACCACAAATATTACAGAAAAAATTAGAAATATTAGACTTTTTTATTATTTTAATTGTAATGGTATCGTCTGAAACCCTCTGCCTGTAGAACCAGGTGGTCTAGTTACCAAGAATCCAACTGTACAAGGCTCTGGCTCTCCTGACTTTGAAGTCAATTTTCTCAGGGCCTTCCAAATTAAGAAACAAGTGCATAAGCTAAAGGAAAGATGAGACTTTCCCCTTCCCAATTGGAGAAAAATCTTCCTCCTTTCTAGATCAGTAGGGTCATGAAATAGGAGATTTTAAAGAATGATTTTTTTTCATAATGAGAAATGCTGTCAACAGCACTGGATTGAATCTTACCCCTCGGAGTCCTTGGGCAGGTGTCATTTTGTTCATCGAAGGAGAATTCCATGTTTGAGGAAGAAAGAACAGGTTTCTGGGGCAGTGTTTTTTTTTTTTTTTTTAATTAGTGTTTGTTTAACGGTATTCAGGAGCTTAGAATGTTAGTCAATGATGTGGACAAAGTTACTGATAGTGGAACACATGTGAAATCTGTATCAAAAAGGGAGAGAGAGTGGACTTTTCTGATGATATGTTTTAATAATTTTTATTATTATTTTGAAAGGAACAAACTTGTAGGACTAAAGCTTTCTGTCATGACAAAGATAGAAATTTTGGGAAATCAATAGGATGTCAATTTATTGCCTTCAAGTTTAAACCGAGTACTGGTTTTGGAAAGTACTTAACAAAGTTAGTGTTTGGTTTACCTCTGATTTCTTTTCCTCATGATTCATTATTTATTCCAACGGTTACAAATGTGGCAAGGCAATGGATAAAAGCATTTATTCACATCTCTCTCTTCCTGTGACAGATCAGGAACGCCGATGCCTTGGAGAATACAGTATGGAAAAATCAGTGAGTAAAGAACAGTGAAATCAATCACAGAAGTCACTCACCGTGGTTTAAAGATTAAAATCTTTACAACATAATAATGGCAACAAAGTGCAAGTGCCAGCAGTTACAAGAAAGAAACATCTTGTGTTACTAAATTAGAGTATCAGTAAGCTTCCCTTAAGCTTACAACAGCAGTTTCATCTAACAGAGTTAGAGGCCCCCAAAGCCAGCATTTCTACTAGATCGGGGCAGCTCTACAACCTAATGGGCAGATTACCATGCTTTATTAAATTGCACTCAAATACATGTGTAATCCATAAATTCCCATTTGGAAAACATTCTCACAGTAGCCACGCTCATAATACTTCAGTGACGATGAATGGTAGTGAGGCAAAAGAATTACAAGTAGGGTTGAGAGAATAATTTGCAGGAGACTGTTCAACTCCGTTTGCTCATTTCCAAACTCAAGTTGTCCCAAACTCTGATGGCCCTTAACTAAGGCTTCCCTTCACCATCCCAAAACTAGGACATCTGAAACTCAGCACTACAAACTTAAATTATATGTATAAGAAATTCTAGTTTGTGTACCCTCTAGTACAGCTGGAGCACACAGGGACAGCTTTAGCTGAGGAAGCCTAAGTATCACCCTTATAAAGCAGTTTTCTATTTGCTTTTAACTCCGCCATACTTTTACTGTTCAAGCAGACATTTTCCAGGCCAGATCTCTGTTTGAGGCTGAATGTTTGCATGTGCAAGACTAGATGTGGGGAGGCCATAAAGGAAGTGGTTACACAGTAGTCAAGCTGAAATATGACCAAGGCAGGTAGCAAGATTTTTTGGTGGAATTGATTGGAAGAAAAATATTTGAGAAGTATTGTAAAGGAAGTACAGTGATGGCCTGGGTGTGGGGAGAATGGAAGCGAGAGATGTTGAACACAACCAAACAGTGGGTTTCGGGATAATGAGGAAAGAAGGGAGAGGAGAAGGTTTGGGAGGGTAAATGACAATTGTCAGTTTTCACCAAGTTTGAAGTGGTGATGGACCATCCAAGGCGAAATATGGGAAAGAAAAATGAACTCAAAAGGAAACTGACTGATTTTATTTTCCTGGAGAGGGCCTGACCTTTCAGAAGTTTGGGGAACATTGCAATAGAATTAGGTTACAGGAGCAGCCATGAAATGGCTATGTTACCATTCCGCAAACCAAGGTAGGTGGGAATTGCTTCCTCTATACGCCCCGCCTCCCCAACCCCTCAGGGAAATTCTCATGTAATAAGAATGGCTACTTGAGCTCTGTATTGCATGTCTTTTTAGTCATGATGAGCGTGGTATTTTTAATGAGTATATGGATCTCTTAATTTTAGATTCAGACCTGCAAATGAAGTTCCATGTTTTGTGAAAGAATCACCAGTGAATCCAATGCAAATATATTTCACTAGGCACCAGCATCAACCACAAGGTCCCAATTAGAAAGGGTCGTTAGCTATGAGGTTTGTTTGAAGCGCCGCTTGAGAAGGATTAGCCACAAAGCAAGAGTGATTCATTATTTCTGACTGTTTTCACAGACGTGTGTGAATAAAGCTCAGATTATTTGAACTAAAACTTTCCTTTACTATGACATGCATCATTATAATAGACAATTTTGCTAGCCTGGGTAACAATGATATAGCCTCTGAACTTTTAAAAATAGATATATTTTATTAATTAAAAATACAATTATGGGCTATAGTAAAATTCACAGGTTCATACTTACAAGTGAAGTATAAAATTATATAAAATATGAAAGATTCCTCACCAAAAGCAAACAAATCTTATAAAAAAACAACAAAATGAAATTAATTTCCAATCATTTCACATTGTATTTTATAACATTATGTTCCAAAACACCCATATGTACAAAGTCATAAGGTTAGACAAAACTCTAAGGCAAAAATATCAGTGATTCAGCTCCAATATAGGCTTTCAGAGTGATAAAATTCAACCATATTTTGTAAGCAGGCTCAGATTTCAAGGATTTGGGATGAAGAATTCAAATATATTTGGTTAACGAGTATATTCATGTCAATATGTTTATATTCCTATGAAGATTATATGGAGAGAGAAAAAAATGCATATCATCTCTATATAGAGCTGGATATTTTAATTACGCTAAAAAGGAGCTAGCAGCATTAAGGTTGACTACAACACTAAGGTTGCACAATTAAATGGCCAAAAGTCAGGAACTGGGAAAGTTAAGGTTGAATGTGCATCCATCATGCTCCACTGTGCATATGCACCACGATACACTCTACCTGCTTAAATACAATACTATATAGGAGCAAATCTTCCATTTAAATCTACAGCCACAGAGGGTTCCCCTTGGCACTGGAAGTGGAGTGGTTCAGCTGTGGGAATGGGTGTAGGCACAGTTTGGATGCATTACTCCGGAAGTACATACCGGGGGCCCGATTCACTCAATTCAAGTTAATATTATCTTTCCATTGTTTTCTATGGACTTAGGATCTGGCCGCTGGTCCATGGCATGAGTTTAGAGAAAAGATCTCTTGACACTAAATTTTAAGAACCGGAACCGCATGAATGATCTTGGGTCCTCCACCTCCATTCCTTTGGGTGTTATAAAGAAATTCCAGCGTATTTAAAGGGGTTTGAGCACCTGAAAATCATATGGAAAAAAACACCTGATATCCCTGATGATACTATGGCAGCATTACAGCACTTGTAATTTATTTCTTGGAGCTCAGGAGACCCTTTTCACCAGACATCAGCATCTTTGTTGAGAAACCTATGGCTTTTTCATCTAAATTCACAGCAGCAGCTAGTGTTATGGATAATTATCTAATTATCGTTTTGGATCCAATGCACATGGTTTCACTTAAAAATCTTCCTTCTCTGTGCTTGCTGTGTGGCTTTTGGCAGGCTTGTAAAAGATATGACTCAACTACTTGTCAGCACAGCTTTTATGAGCTAAGAATAATTGAGTAGGAAGCAAGCTTGTCTCAAAAGCAAAATTGTAATTGATTACTAATTACTGAAATATTGTGTCTGATGTGGGGTTAGCAGGAGACAGTACTGTAAGTCTCCTGATAATTAGAAAGCATGTCTGTGAGTCCTTTGGGGTTGCCTAAAGGCACATAGACACATGCCAACAATTACGACTGATTGTAATCCCTCCCTTCCCTTGTGGTAAGATTCCACAATGCTGTGCTATGGAAAATCCATGCTAACCTGTTTCAGGATGGCAATTTACCATTATTTAATGTTTATAGGACAGTAAGTCCATAAGCTGCCATCAGGATCAGGGGGCCCCACTGTGCTAGGTTCACAGATAGGCTACGTCTACACAACAGCTAGGAAGTGTGGTTACCAGCTCGGGTAAATGTACGCGCACTGGTTGAGATCATGCCTAAAAACAGCAGTGTGGCCACAGTGGTACAGGGAGCAATGCAGACTTGTCACCCGGGTACATACTTGGGCAGCTAGCCCAATCCACCGTCTGAACTGCCACAGCCATATCGCTATTTTTCGATGCTAGCTCAAGCAGAGCTAGCACATGTACATCTATCTGAGCTACGAATTAGACCTCCCAGCTGCCGCGTAGGCTTATCCTGAGACACAGCCCAGTCGCAAACAGTTTCCAAGCTAAAGCTCAAATCCCGCAAATAGTTACTTTCAAACATTAAGCACATGCCTGTCTGTTTGAAGCATCAGGGAATAATACCATCCAGCAATTTGGCACTTTTCATCAGTAGATCTCAAAGTGCCTTGCAAAGGAAGTCAGTATCATCTATCACACACACACACAGAGGGGAGAGGGATGCAATCAAATAGCTACTGTTTTTATACACCCATAGATTTGTAGTTGTTTAAAATTATTATAAATGGATAAAGTGCCAGCTAAGTATATCTGCTCCTCAAGCCATCATTACTAGCCTGACTTCTTAGATATGTGGAGGAGGAGGGTCTTGAGGAGAGACCAGTGGGTTTGTAGATAATGGAATACCCTCCCTAAACTTAAGTACAGTAGTTTGAATAGAAATGTGAGTTGGAGAAGACGTTTGAAGACACCTTACCCATGCTGTTTTGCCAGAGCAGGATTATTCTGTACCATATAATCTCCTGTGTTTTGTCTGAAGAAAAATGTCAAAGTCATCATATAAATGATTCTTCAGTATATACAACCCAACAATTGCTCAGACTTTCCCTCTTACCCTCCCCTCCCCCCATTTTGAGAATTTAGGAAGGCAGACTTCCTTGGAGGTTCAGGTTCTTTAAGCAATCTTGAAGGGGCTGCCCTTTTGCCTAACCCTACAGTGCTCTCATTAAGGTACCTAAAGGTATAAACAGGCACTCTAGTGTTAGATCCTGAGATCTGTTGCTGCAGAATCCATTTTGTATAATCCACACAAATTAGACTATCATTTGTCCACAGCTAGACAAAAGTTCCATCTAGAGCTGACTGAAATTTAAGGAATTTGAACAAAAAAATAGAGGGAAAGGAAATTCACAAGAGTTTCTGCTAAACTTTTCTCCCTTTTCTCAGTCAGCTGTAGCTTGTTCCTGTACTTTCCATCAAGGCAGATCTCATAACATCTTGGTATTTCTGACTTGTTCTTCAGAGCTTCCCTCAAGACCATTCTCTGCTTAATGTCCTTTCCCAGGGTCATGGTCCAGTATCTCAAAACTCCTCCTTCTGTAGAGCACTCTCATCCAATCAGCATGTTACAAACACAATTGCACCAGTTGTGTCTCAGCTCCAACTTTTTAGCTGTCCAGCTGTAGGTAGACACTCAATCCTACTGACTCATTCTTGCATTTCTCTCCCAGTCAGTGATTAGAATCAAATCCCCAAAAGATGCTAAAAGAACATCCTGCTAGTATCTTTTCAAAACTTATGTCCACACTTTTAATATCCCAGGTGACAGAACCCAATTCTACCGCAAACTGAAGACAGTCCATGGCTCATATATGCCTCCATCATCATATAATTTTCTGTATTGAAAAAATGTATGTTGTATACAGCTTTATGGGATTTATTTTATCTTTTTTGGCAACAGATATTTGTAAATAATATTACTTCCAACATTCACACCGATTCCTACCTTCAGATATTGATCTGTCTCTGTAACACGTGCAGCATCTTGTAAAATCAAATACATGCACACAGCTGTTTTTAAGAAACATCCAGCAATAAGCTCCCCATGCTTCTACAGGTGGGAGAGAACTCATAAAATATATAGTAAATAAATATATTATAGAAAAGGGAAAGTACTAAAACTGGACTGAGGCATCCAGCACATGATATAGCAATGCTGAAATATTTTTAATATTATATGCAATACCAATTAGTAAACAAAAGACTGCACAATTTTCATCAGAGACGTGCAACATTTAGATATGTACAATTTTAAAGTTATAATAAAAGTTACTATCAGATCTTTTCTGTTTTTCTTCTTTTGCTCATTTTTAAACACACCCAGAGAAAAAGAACACTGTTGTTTTTGGTTCCCTCCCCCCATATTTACTAGGACTGTATTTTGTAACTGGGACAAACCTATTAACAGACACAAAAGCTAAGCAAACATATTACACAATGAAAAACATGCAGCACCAGTCTAAACAAGACAAGAATTGTACTCCCCACACACCAAACATTTCCATCCACCTCTCTGCTATATTTCATTCTAATCTGGAATGTTTGCAGTCCAGCCTTGAGAAGAATGTAACCAAAGGGATGTTTGTAATCATATTACCCACTGTTCTTCATGCACATAAGGAAAACATAATGATAATTATTCTAGTCCAAGTTAATCTTCTGTGATAAAATAAAATAACTTTTTAATTAATGACTTCTTTTTTATGCTGGTGCAATCATCCTATCATCACATGATGGGGAGTATATTCATCCTCTTGTCTCTGCATGCTCAAAACCATTATGGGAGCCTTTAAGCCTCCTGTCATTAGCTATTCTGATTTACTAACCTTATTACTAAGAATCAAGCCACTCCATCATGCTGGTTAAACATATCCAGAAGTAAGGCAAAGTAAGAAGCTTGTGGATGAGGTCATGAAAGAGACAACCAACCCTGACATAAAAACTTGTAAAAGGGGGAAATGCTAACCTAGTCAGAATTAAATTGGAAGGTTACACTTCATTACAAAATTAATTTTATAGCCCCCCAAACTGAATCTGACCTTTCCAAAACCAAGCCGATTCACCTGACATTTCTCAGCCATGATAGCATGGCCGAATAGATTTATACTGGAAAGCGTGGAGCAAATTGCACAAGTGGGTTTCAGAGCTGTAAGGATTCACAATCTATGAATTTTTTTTCACCTAATAACTAAAATGATTTGGACCAGAAACTTCAAATGTAATTTAACCTATTGATTATTGTGATTATTTTGGTTAGTTTACAGAGAGTTACAAGAGGTATTTGAGGGCATATTTCAAAACCTTTCCCCACATTACGTTTTTACATATGGCTTTTTCCATGAGTAGCCCATTGAATTGAATAAGGTATTATTCATTAAATAAGGTACATGAATAAAGTTATCAAAATCTTGCCCTTAGCTGTTAGAACTAATTTCTTACATCTGGATGAAAAATAGGTTTCCTTCCTCTCCCCTACCCCACACAGAGAATTGACTTTTTGGTGAAAATTCAAAAAAAAACATTAGGCCAAAACCCAATTTTTTTTATCCCTACCTAATGATGTGGATGTTCTCAAATACTTTTTTAATTCATAGCTCTCGTCCCACATTTATCTTGTTTCAGTGAATTCCACTAAGTATGTGCAGTGATTGGATTAATATAACCATGTATTCAAGAAAAAATGATGGGGTTAAAACAGGCATTATAAAGTTCCCCAGCTGAAGCAGTTCAATGCTGTCCCCAGAAGGCAGAGAACAACAACTGACCCTCAGTTTTTGTCCCATTAGGCTCCTTTTCTGCTTATGATTATGCAGAAGAGAGTCTGAATCTGTGCCTTGGTTTTGAAAATATTCCTACCACCGCTGAGTTTAGCATAATTTAAAATTTCCAGTCTGATGATGATGCAATAAGCAGTGAAGCTCACTCTTCAAGTACAAACGTCCAACTAATTCTTTGCAGGGGACAGCATCATTAACATTGAAAGACCACCAATGGTTTATTTCATTTACTAGAGACAGACTTCTCTAGTCCTTCCTTAGTCACAACTGCCTCTGGACCTAATTCAGTCCTCTGGTAACTCCGCTGACTTATGCACTTATTCACTCAAAACTCTTATTTAAGGCAATGGGCCAGACTCATCCCAGGTGTAACCTTATTTTCTGCACTCACTCTAGTGGAGTTATACCAGGGACTGATTTGGTCCATTGACATAAATCAGAGTTTGGCATGAGTAAGAATGGCAGGATTTGTAACAAGATAGTTTCCATTGTTACAAACCCTCCCAAGTAAGAATCAAATTAAAACTTCCCAGGAACAGTATCAGAGCTACTGTTTAAGATGTATCTGTACAGAAACAAACATATTATGAAAACATATGTTGTACTATATTGAAAACATATGTTAAGCTATTATGAACAATGTTGTACTCCTAGTACTATCATTATTATTGTATTGCCCCAATTAAGAGCTGCAGCCACAAAATTTGTTCAGACTGGTTTGCTGCTATCTTTACAGACAACTACAGAATGATGCTGGCAGCGTATAGATACACTTTGTCTACACATGTAATAAATAGTTGCTTTATAATTAATATATGTTGTGTCCCTGAAATGCGCAGAAAACTAGCTCATGTTTAATTACCATATTTACTTTATGTTTTTCATAGCCTAACTTGCTAACGCACGACTGGTTACCATTCAGAGAGTTTTGCATGTCTCTTAAGATAGAATCATTAAAACCCAGATTTTCAGAAGAGCTCAGTTTCCATTTAGGAACCTAAATGAAGTGACCAGATTTTTTTTTTTTAAAGAGCACCCAGAAGCTCCCAATTAGAACTGATCAGAACTCAATGATGCTCAATTGCAGGCAGCTCAGCCATAGGATGAGACCGCAATGCATCATGGGAAATATAGCCCAGCCAGAAGCAGAGCCCATAGTAGAGACAGAGGCATAAGGCACCCAGAGCTACAACTCCAATGAGGCACAGATGTTGCTCAGGCACATGCAGAGATTAATGTTAACCCAAAACAAAATGTTTCATTTCAAATTTTCCTCATGGAAAATTCTACCAAAATCATCTCTCCTCATGGAAAAATTCAGATTAGACAAGTTTTCTGACTGGAAACCGTTTTATTTGAATTTTTTTGGACCAGCCTTTTACCCCATGTTTGGGAAAAGCTCTTTAGAATATCTGGACATGACCTTATATTTTAGCATGTTTATCATAATCCAGAAAAAAAACCTGACTTTTGGAGTTTTCATCATTGCATCTTAGTTTTGTGGGTGACCAAGCTTCTGCCATGGTATCCTCATAGACATCTGATTCTGTCCATCCTTCTTCATTTAAAAAAAAAATATATATATATATAGTTCAAGAAGGTTTTTTAAACAATTGAATGTTGACTCCCAATGTAGTATTCTCCCATTCCCCATATTTCATGTTGTAATATTTGGATTTCAGTATCTAGTGTTTATATACAATTGCTCTTTCAATTTTCATTGCTGTGCAGTGCTCTGAAATAAGTGATAGAGGGAACTCTTTATAACAGAAGCATCTTACACGATTATAGAATTAATTAACGGGAACTGCAGGCATTCATTACTTGAGATATGTAAAATGGGGATAATGTTATTGACCTCCTTTGTAAAGCACTGAGATCTACAGACAAAAAAAGCACTATGTAAGAGCTGGGTATATATTCTTATTTATAATCTACGGATGAAAAGCCCTAGACAAAGGGCTAAATATTATTACATTAGCAAATTAATCATGCTCAGCTCTATTGCTATGGCCTTCATCTTTCTCATGTTTTCACCAGCCAACTTCTTTTCTTTTCTGAGGACCTTGAAGCATATATTTTATCCACCTTGCCCACAGTGCCACCTAGTCAGCCAAATGTTTTGCTTTATGACTTATGGGCCTGATCCAAAGCCCACTGAAATTATGAGATCCTTTTTATTGACTTTGATAGGCTTTGGATCAGGTTCTAGGTGTATATGTAGATGATGAAAGAAACATCTCAACAGTGGCTACTGTAATGGGGGAAAAACATAACTGAACAAAAAATATGTAATGTCAGGGCAGAGATGGGCATTTTAATCTATGATGGAAAAAATGTTTCATTCAGCCATCCTACTCTGATGTTTTAAGATAGGGTGGGATATACAAACTATGAATATTAGGACCCTTGTAAAAAAAGTTGTGTAAATAACATTCTCATAACTATAAAGGGAAGGGTAACAGCTCTCCTGTGTACAGTACTAAAATCCCTCCTGGCCAGAGACTCCAAAATCCTTTTACCTGTAAAGGGTTAAGAAGCTCGGGTAACCTGGCTGACACCTGACCCAACGGACCAATAAAGGGACAAGATACTTTCAAATCTTGTGGGGGGAAGGCTTTTGTTTGTGCTCGTTGTTTTAAGGGGTTGTTCGCTCTTGGGACTGAGAGGGACCAGACATCAATCCAGGTTCTCCCCATCTTTCTAAACAAGTCTCTCCTATTTCAAACTTGTAAGTAAAAAAGCCAGGCAAGGCGTCTTAGTTTTACTTTGTTTTCTCAACTTGTAAATGTACCTTTTACCAGAGTGTTTATCTTTGTTTGCTGTACTTTGAACCTAAGACAGAGGGGGGGTCCTTTGAGCTCTTTAAGTTTGATTACCCTGTAAAGTTATTTTCCATACTGATTTTACAGAGATGATTTTTACCTTTTTCTTTAATTAAAAGCCTTCTTTTTAAAAACCTGATTGATTTCTCCTTGTTTTAAGATCCAAGGGGGTTTGGATCTGTATTCACCAGGAGTTGGTGAAAGGAAGGAGGGGGGAAGGGTCAATTTCTCCTTGTTTAAGATCCAAGGAGTTTGGATCTGTATTCACCAGGGAATTGGTGAGAGGTTTCTCAAGGCTTCCCAGGGAGGGAATCCATTGGGAATGGTGGCACCGGGACCAGAGCTAAGCTAGTAGTTAAGCTTAGAAGTTTTCATGCAGGCCCCTACATTTGTACCCTAAAGTTCAAAGTGGGGATACAGCCTTGACAAACATCTGGGCTGGTCTCTTTGTAGTGTAACAAAAACAGAGTTTCCAATGCCAAATATAAATATCAAACAAGATTTGATCCAAGATCACCTAAAATACATTCTTTCCCAAAACAAATAGACAATGTTCCTGTAAAATAACTGATCTTCTATAAAAAAAATTCTATTTTATGAAAATATGCAAAAATGATTTTAATTATAAAAGTTAGCTTTCATACTGCAAAGTTACGTAGCTTTTAGATAGTGATATACTGCAAAATGTTTTAAATACGTCCCTACATATACATGCATATACACATGCACAAACAGCTTTTTTTGTTTTTACATCTTCCCTAATTCCAAACTCTTAGTGCACCCAAACCAGTTAGAAAGTCTGCACCCAGAAAAGGAGTTACATAATGAGCTGAAAACTATTTTGAAAGTCCATAGTTAAGGCTATAAAATGCCATGTAACAGTAAATCGACTAAGAAGTCTGTTCTCTTCTTTCAAATTCATAATTCCTATTGGCTCATTTCCTTTCTAAAGGGAATTATTTTTTTTTTACCCTACAAGTTTCAAGTACAGGCAAAATGTATCATACATGTCTCTTGTAAGCCAAGCAATGATTTAATGCTGCATAAAACCAGATTCCATTTGATTAAAGAGCTTGACAGATGCCAGTTGGTTAATATATTCTACATACCACAGAAACAGCAGAGACAACTCAATTTTTCCCTTTTTCCTAGAGGACATTATCTGAGTTGGCAATAAAGAAATCCTGACATGTTATGTATGAAGTTTTACTGCAGCTTCAATGTTTTCTTCTGACTTTGGTCATAGTTTTTATCAGATTATTAAAAGACCAGAATTTTGCTTAGAATTTATAACTAAGGGCTGGTCTACACCCAGCCGCTAGTTCGGCGGCTGGGGATCGAAGTTCTGGGTTCGACTTATCGCGTCTGGTCTGGACGCGATAAGTCGAACCAGGAAGTGCTCGCCATCGACTGCGGTACTCCAGCTCGGCGAGAGGAGTACCGCGGAGTTGACGGGGAGCCTGCCTGCCGCGTGTGGACCGCGTCTGAACCGCGGTAAGTTCGAAGTAAGGTATGTCGACTTCAGCTACGTTATTCACGTAGCTGAAGTTGCGTACCTTACTTCGACTTGGGGGGTTAGTGTAGACCAGGCCTAAGACAGCAGCTTGACTGGTATAGGGAAATCTGACAGTGCATTTTATGGGAACTGTGCTCAGAAATAGCCTCAGAACTCCCGTTTCTTTAAGTAGGTAAATCTAAATCCCTCATGGGGTAATGTTATTGTCATTGTCTGGCAGTAGGCCCAATTCAGGCACTTTCCTAAAGGTGAGGGCAGATGCTTGCTGCAAAGATAAATACAGAGAGAATAAGGCATTAGGGCTTATCAGCAACACCGGAAGACAGTGGAAGTGCAAATTCCATAAATCATAATAAAAGATTTAATGTTTGATTTGTGAAGTGCTATTGGAGCACAAAATGCTTTAAAGGTGCATACAAAGAAAATGTATACCAGGGGAATTCTAGACAGATTCCTCAACAGATCATCTATGCTTGTGTGGGAGGGGGAAGGGAAGGATAGTCATGGAGACAATCAGGTGAGAGAATGAGAACAAGGGAAAGAGGAATAATATCCTTAAAATACAGTGGCCCAATTGGAAAGAGAAAGGGAAGGCTTGTGGGTAGATGATGGGTATGCCATGGGAGAAGGGAGGAAAAAAAGATAGATGGCCATGCAGCTTGTATTAGGAGTGAAAGAAAATAACCAATGCCACTGACAACAGGCTTTGGGGTAGGCAACATGGGAGAAAGTGAGAAACAAGACTGAAAGAAAAGAAGAGAAACAGAAGAATGGTATGCAGGGAGGGTCAGGCTAAGATGATGTTACCAAACATAAGGTGGACAAGGATGTGATCAATGAAGTGGTGCAAGTAACATGAAGATTTGAGAGTATAGGATGAGTTCTAGGGTGAGATCCAGATATGGAATCATAGGAGGAGGGAAGGAAAGAAGAAGAGGGGAGAAAATGTGGCAGAGAGAACAGAAAGCAAAAATGGTGAATACAGTGAATCCAAGTGGGTTGTAAAGGTGGCAGAGCAGGCAAGTAGGGAGGTGTGGAGGTGATAGAGAGCTGGAAGGAAGTTGGATGTTTAGCACAAGATAGTGCCAAACAGATACAATTAGGAAAATAGAAACAAACAATTTGTTATGCAATTGAAACAAAACTGGAGAGATCCACCAAATATGCACTGGATGATGAACAAGATAAATGAGTCAATTATGCACATAGCATAATACAGGATAAATGAGTCAATTGATTGCTAAAACTCATTGCGAGTCATTGTAGGAAAAAGGAAATTACATCAGCAGGAGCAGCAGTATGAAGGGACTTTGGATTCCCAGCAGAGGCTGCAACCAGCAGAAAAATATTGCTGTGAGAACTTTACCTGAGAAATTGGAGGCAGCCAGGCTTGTGTGAACCTGAGGCCTGGTTGCTGAAGTAGCTAATGGAAGACTGTGGTGGGGGTTATGGTTCTTTCAAAGTTAAAACGGGAAGAGGGGAGGTTTCTTTGGGTAGCCACCAAGGAACTCTGAGGCCAAGCTGAGATAAGAAAATAGGAATTTTTTTACAAGTGTGCCAGACTGTCTTGAAATTTTTATACAATCACTAATGCACACTCAGAACACTCCCTTTATAAGTCAGCTGCCATTTGTTAAATCTTATCAGCCCCAAGAAGCAAAAAAATAAATAGCAGCCAATTTTAAAGTTTATTAGCAGTTATCCATTAATAGACTACATCTGGGCCTGAACCAAAACCCTGATCAAGGAAACGTAACCCAAACTTCGGGTCATTCAAACTCTGGAACTGAACTGGAAATGAATTTTGCATTTTAAGACCATTAGTGAAACTGATTAATAGAGCCATATATAAGTTCCAGCTGGTATGTTTCTGTATCCTTGTTATTACAATAAGGGGAAAAGAATGTCTTTAACTATTTTAAAACAAACATTTTCCCTTTCTAATGCTCAGCATGGCTACATCTCTCTGCTGATGGCCATGGTCAGACTTTCAGAGAGCTATCCTGATAGCCACAACTAGTAAGGGGTTAGACAGTTTGATTGCTATAGTGACCTCTAAGAATTGGGTGTCTGGGTTTTCACATTTCATGGAATTTTGCAGCATTATATAGGCTGATACATACAGATTGGCAGCCAGATTTTCAAAAGGAGCTCACGTGCTTTGGGCTGATGCATGGATTTCCCAGCCCACAAAATAAAACAGGCAGCTTTCAATTTGTTGTGGTCCATTCTTCCCAGGCCCACCTATATGACACCTTATAAAGAGTCTAACCAGAAGAAAACCAGCAGTAACAAAACAAAGACAGCAGCCATAAGCAACAGTCTCTCCATACAGACCTGTGGGTGAGGTTCCAGCTCACACCCGGCTGTCCCTCCCTCCCTCCCTCTTCTTCTTTGCTGCCTCTCAGGCAGCCTTTATATTTCCCCTGCTCCCTCTAAGAGGTCAAAGTTAACTGACTGCTGTATTAACCCTTTAGGGCCTGGACTAGGGAGTACCCTTGTACCCCGTCCCAGGTGCCTAGCAGAATTTACAAAAGCATCGAAGGCAGCTATGGATCTAACGGCCACTGACTTCATCTAACTTCTTGGGTTTATCTTTTTAAATCTGGCCCTGGATTTCTGAACATTACTATTTCAGTCACAGGCCTTATTTCAAGCTAGTGAGAGAAACAGAATGAACAAATTCCCTACACTGATCACTACAGCTTAAAGACCTGTCTCTTGAATTATTCAAACTTCAGCTGTAGGCCAGAGCATATTTGCTTTCGATATGAACAAAGAACTGTGTAGTCTGTTCCTCCTTGTCTCCACTGAGTAGTTAAAGAGACAGCAACATAATTTAAAATTAACGGGGGACGTATTTGCACCTCTCCATATGAATGATCATTTTTCTAAAGTATCACTTGAAAGCTTTCCTATATGTTATATATCTTAACAATCACCCACTAACAGATATGAAGAAACAAGTACCTTTCCCCCTACCCCTCATATCATAGAATCATAGAATATCAGGGTTGGAAGGGACCTCAGAGGTCATCTAGTCCAACCCCCTGCTCAAAGCAGGACCAATCCCCAACTCAATCATTCCAGCCAGGGCTTTGTCAAACCTGACCTTAAAAACCTCTAAGGAAGGAGATTCCACCACCTCCCTAGGTAACCCATTCTAGTGCTTCACCACCCTCCCAGTGAAAAAGTTTTTCCTAATATCCAACCGAAACCTCCCCCGCTGCAACTTGAGACCATTACTCCTTGTTCTGTCATCTGGTACCACTGAGAACAGTCTAGATCCATCCTCTTTGGAACCCTCTTTCAGGTAGCAGCTATCAAATCCTCCCTCACTCTTCTCTTCTGCCGACTAAATAATCCCAGTTCCCTCGGCCTCTCCTCATAAGTCATGTTCTCCAGCCCCCTAATCATTTTTGTTGCCCTTCACTGGACTCTTTCCAATTTTTCCACATCCTTCTTGTAGTGTGGAGCCCAAAACTGGACACAGTACTCCAGATAAGGCCTCACCAATGTCGAATAGGGGGGAATGATCATGTCCCTCGATCTGCTGGCAATGCTCCTACTTATACAGCCCAAAATGCTGTTAGCCTTCTTGGCAACAAGGGCACACTGTTGACTCATAGCCAGATTCTCATCCACTGTAACCCCTACGTCCTTTTCTACAGAACTGCTGCCTAGCCACTCAGTCCCTAGTCTGTAGCAGTACATGGGATTCTTCCGTCCTAAGAGCAGGACTCTGCACTTGTCCTTGTTGAACCTCATCAGATTTCTTTTGGTCCAATCCTCTAATTTGTCTAGGTCCCTCTGTATCCTATCCCTACCCTCCAGCATATCTACCACTCCTCCCAGTTTAGTGTCATCTGCAAACTTGCTGAGGGTGTGATCCACACCATCCTCCAGATCATTAATGAAGATATTGAACAAAACCGGCCCCAGGACCGACCCTTGGGGGACTCTGCTTGATACCGGCTGCCAACTAGACATGGAGCCATTGATCACTACCCGTTGAGCCCGATAATCTAGCCAGCTTTCTATCCTCCTTATAGTCCATTCATCCAGCCCATACTTCTTTAACTTGCTGGCAAGAATACTGTGGAAGACCGTATCAAAAGCTTTGCTAAAGTCAAGGAATAACACGTACACTGCTTTCCCCACATCCACAGACCCAGTTATCTCCTCATAGAAGGCAATTAGGTTAATCAGGCATGACTTGCCCTTGGTGAATCCATGCTGACTGTTCCTGATCACTTTCCTCTCCTCAAAGTACTTCGAAATTGATTCCTTGAGGACCTGCTCCATGATATTTCCATGGACTGGGGTGAGGCTGCCCATTTAAAACCCATGTATATGTCCATTTAAAACCCAATTCAGTAAGGTACTTAAACACATGCCTAATTGAACTGCGAATGGGACTACTCACACATGTGTAAGTACCAGATTAATCGGAAGTTTAATTTCAAAACCCATGAGCTGCGCCCATACATCACAGGGCAGAAAATGGTCTTATTTTATCCACTTCACCCCCTGCAGGAAGAGCTGGATGCCAATATCAGTGAAAGTGAACTACTAGAAGAGGTGCCTTACAGCAGAAGTAACACTGCTACAAGAGAATTTTCTACTGATCACCTTTTCATGATCTATAAGCAAGCATGGCAAGCTAAAATGGTAAATAAAGTACTACCTAGAGAAAAGACCCAAAAGCTAAAATTTCACTACCAACCAGGAAACTCCCTCACCTTGTTCTGACACTTAAGAATGCTTCTAGATGTAGCATTCTTGAGATTAGGTAATTAGGTCAACTCACTGCCTTGTTTTGACAACAGCATTTAAGATCCATTTCAGTAAAGTTATAGCCCATGGACATTGTTGCTGCACACTCATTTTAGGATTTTTTATTATTAATCATTATTATTCAAAAAATGGTACAAACCTAGGGTGACCAGACAGCAAATGTGAAAAATCGGGACAGACGGTGGGGGGTAATAGGCACCTATATAAGAAAAAGATCCAAAAATCAGGACATCTGGTCACCCTAGATAAACCACGGTTTCTTAATACAGCCTATTTTGCAGCAGGAGTTTAATGCTGTGGAAATTATCTTTGCAAGAGGGGGGAAAAAAAGCTCTAACATTGTACAATAAATAATTTCTGGTGTCAGATCTTGTCTTCTTATAAAGGAAAAACCATCAACAATCTTGAGTCTTCGAGCAGTTTACTTTTGTCAATCACTAGTGTCAATGTAGATAATTCTACAAAGGTTTGTGGTTAATATTATCTCAATTACCTTTAAAATGATCCTACAAATGTGGAAAAAAGCTTCAGTGTGCCTGAGATGAATATCTGGCTCAATACTTTTTCTTCCAAACAAGCAGAAAAATGTTGATGGGTTTTAAAAGGGGATGAACTGGCAACTGTGCTAAAAGAGGTAATGTCTTCCTTGATTAACTTGATTAACTACATTACTTGTAGCTAATAATGGTAATTAATGTGAGCTTCTAATTTTCCCATGTTGAGCTATTTTTAATACAAATTGTGCTATTTAAATAATTTATCCCAATGAATAGATTACCTTATTTATGTTAGATTAATTTTGTCTCTATTGGCTTGATATATTTAAATAGTAAAAGAAAACTCAACGGAATCTTAGATTTCACAGAAAACAGAATGAAGCAATATTTAATGTCCCTAAAAATTACAGGATTCAGAGGGTTTTTTTGTCTATAATTTTTCCTGTACATAATTATAGCATGTTGGAAACCAAACTATTCCTTCCAAAGCAAATTGTTCTGCTCCAACTTTGCTGTGCCTCCTATTTATGACAGCTTATTTTTCATAGAGTTTAAGGCCAGAATGGACCATCAGATCGTTTAGTCTGACCTCTTACTATTGATCAAAGAAATCCTTCTTGCCTAAGAGCATGCCAAGTTGTACATTATGGCTTTGTTTACATGGTAACGAACTGAAATAACTAAAAGGGTTGTAAAATTCACATCTTTAGTTATTTCAGTGAAAGTCTGTATGGGGACTTATTTCAGAATAAGCATGCCCTACTTTGATGCAACTTAAGTCAGTAAAAAAAAAAGATCAAGTTATGTCAAAACTGGACTCTTATTCTGAAACAAGAATATCCACACACTGATTTGCACTGTAATAACTAAAGATGTGAATTACAATCATTTTAATTATTTCAGTTCTGGTTACAGTGTTGACAAAACCTAACAACCCCCATAGCTGCTGCTTATCTTTCTCTACCACCATCCTAGGTTAGTTCAACGCCTGAAGATGAAGGTAGTACTTTATTTCTAGCATTGGCTCTGAACCTGGCAGCAGTACTTGTGGCTCAACCCCCACTAAAAGCAGCCAATGGAAGCAGCATTTTCTAGAAAGTGACTGTACTCTAAGTTGCCTAATTTTTTCAAACACGGGGTTACTGGGGAAATTAAAAGCCAACGGGAATTTATGGTTCATTTTCAGATAAGCCTGTGTGAGATACTTCTTTGTTTCAAATAATTGATTTTTCTCGTTAGCCCTATGATGGTCTGATTCTGTCTGTGACTCAGCCCAAGTCTCGACTAGTCTGGACCCCTTCTGGGGAAGTACTAAAAAGTCCAAAAAACATCCCAACACAAAAGATCCTTCTACTTCCTCTGGAGCTATTCCTTGACCTGTCCTTTAAGCTCAGTCTTCAGCCCCTGGGCTCAGAAGTGCTTATGTTGGGCTTGGACACTCCTTCCTCAGTCTGGTAACAGAATCCAGGCCCACCTTCTATCTGGGCTCCAGCCCTGGGACCCTATATGAAGCAGCTAGGTATGCTCCATCAATGTGTCACCATTTCCCTGGGCCACTTTCTACCCGAGATGTTTGTGCTGCTTCCCTGCAGCCTGTGCTTAACATAACCTCTCCTCTGATCCCCAGGCTGCTGGCTTCTCCCTAGGTTCTCCCAGCTTCTTCTTTCTTTACTGAAACCCACTTTCTTAGGACTGCCTCTTTATGCCTTGCCCCGTTTCCAGGGCACACCATAAGAACTAGTCCCATCCTGGGGCCTTTTCTAAGTCAGCCTTCCCCAGGCCCTTTCCTCTCTCCTGGGTCTTTTCTAACTAGGTTATCCTCCCCCTTTAGATAGTATTTCGCAACCCTTTTGCATCTAGAGTCACTTATTATAATTAAGTTTCCATATCATGACTACCTGCTAGGCCATGGATAAGGCTGATCCTGACTCCCCTTAAAGGGCCATCTCGCCTGTGCCAGTCATCAAGAAGCTCTGCTCCTAACAATAAGCAAATTCATCTGCAAGCATTAAATTTTGTGTAATACATAGCTTTTTAAATAGGTCTCAAAAGATTACACATTTGACAAAATTTGAGCGTCAGGAGTTTCAATTACATACAAAATGGTATAGTCAGATTTGAGGTGCAGATTTATCTACACCAAGTGCTCTTTCCTTCTGCCCTGTTATAAACAGAAAACATCAGTGTGTGTGTTAAAAAATCAAATAAAAGATTGCTTTTGCATGTGAGTTCAGTTGGTGTTTTCTGTGTCTGGTAAGGGGTAGAAGAGCTTACTAGGAGCAGAAGCCCCAGTACAACTCATGCGGATGTTAACTAAGGCTTTGTTCAGCCCCTCCATTCCTGCCAATAGGATACTTGCATTAGTGGATAAAAATTAGTGAATTAGTGTGTTTGGAGGAGAAAGAAGAATGCAAGCACTATGACATTATTAGGGTGACCATATTTCCCTATGCTGAATATGGGACACCTGGTAAAACTACTCGTATTCAAGAGAGTTCAACGGCAATCAATCAGAACTATGCAGTACAAATGTTCAAATTAACATCAAGTTGACTGAAAAAGAAATACTGCATAGTTGGATTCTTTTTATTTACCTTCTTATCTTTAAGGCTTTAGGGTTCACATGGACACACACACACACTCCCGTAGACCTCTCTCACCCGGGGGAGGTGACCAACTGGCCTGACCCTCCCTGCTTGCACTCTCCATCCTCCATGCCTGGCTGGGCCCTCGGGAAGGATCTGCCTCTCCTGGTACCTGGTGCCACGTGCCCCCAAGGCAACATGTGGGGGGGCACGCAGGGTCACATGCCCCCCTCCCCAGATTTCTGCCAGGGTTCACAACAGAATGTGGCCAGCAGCAGCCTTTTGGCACTGGGCGGGAGGGACGGGAGGGGAGTGGCTTCCAACCGCGGAGTGGGAAGGGGAAAGGGATGATCTGGCTCATGTCTTTGCAGAACTCATCTCTTCCCACCCACCTTCCCTGCTCCCCTGTCGATGGAAACATCTGGTCCCTTTCTGCAGTGTTGAAAGGCAGACACCACCTCCAGGCTGCTGCTGGCCACCGACGTAACCCAGCCACCACCTGTCCCCCAACTATAGCGTGGGCAGGAAGGGGTTAATCCCTAAGGATGCATTGTGCACCAGGGCCCAGAGAACCTGACTGCAGGGGCTTCAGCGAACCCGGCCAGAGAGGTGGCTCAGCAGGAAAGGGTGCCAAGGGGACGGAGCGAGTGAAGAAGGTATTAAACTCCTGCCCGGGGGTCTGCCCTGGAGTCTGCAGGGTCAGGGCACAAACAGGCTGTAAATCACTTCCCCCCCCCCACTCCAGAGCTTAGCTGAGAGGTGGAGAGTCTTCCCCACTGCAGTGCTGTGGGGGGGAGTTGGCACATGCAGGACTTGGCTCCTCCTGGCCAGTGCCCTGGGATGGACGGTCTTGGACAGAGCCGTCCCTAGGGGATGGTGAATTGGGGTGACCGCTCCGGGCCCCATGCTTTGGGGGGCTCTATGGGACAGCGCAATTGGCCGGTGCCACATGGGCTGCAGGTGAACTGCTGGCTGGAAGTGGCTACCCCCAGCCCTGCTCCTTCCACCCAGGAGGGAGAGCGAGCAGCGGCAGCGCTGCAGCCTCCCCATCCCCAGGAAGGCGGGAGGTGTGGCCCCATCCCCCGGAGCACAGCGCTACCGCCAAAGCGGAGCCCTGGGGGGGCAAAGTGTGCACGGGGCCACGCCTGGCAGTTTGGGGAGGCACCACACATCCCCTCCTGCCACCCCTACCCGCCCCCGGCGTGGTCAATCCTGGAAGAGACGTCACTTCCGCCCCGGGCCCCGCACCTCCTTAGGGACGGCCCTGGTCTTGGGCTTTCCTGGGGTGCCAGCCCAGCCAGAGGCAGTGGGGGAAGGAAGGAAGTCAGGCTGTTGGTGAACTGAGTACTCCGACTAGAGGCTGGTTCTGCACACAGTGCTGGGAGAAGGACGCGCCCCACGGGTGGGATATGGATGAACAGCAGGGCTGGGGATGGGTGTAGGGGCAAAGCAGGGAGAGGACTGCGAGAAGGGGAGCATATAAAGGGCCGATGGGTGGGTAGCAGAGGTGACACGTAACTGGCCGCCACCTGGCACCTACCTGCACTCACCAGCCACCACAGCTCGCAGCCAGTGCCAGACGGAAACAGGACAAGGGTGGGGCCCTGCTGGCTGAGAGTTGGCATGCAGTGGAGGCTGTACTGACAGACCAGCAGGGGGAGTGGCCGGCCCCGCCTGCTGCAGCTTTGCCCTGCCATCAGCCTTGCACACCCACCCCCATCATCAGTCACTGGATCCCAGCACTTACTGCTGGTAGGCGGGCAGCTGGTGAGCAGGGATCCGGCCTGCAGCAGGACTCACCACTACTGATGGGGAGGGGAGGAGACAGAAAATACAGGATAATTTGCCCGTTTTAAAGAAAAAGTTGAGACACTTGCAGGAGAGCTTAAATACGGGACTGTCTCTTTAAAAACAGAACGTCTGATCATCCTAGGCATCGTCCTCTACTCTATTACCATGAGGAATCTTCAGGCAGCTTTGGATAGAACTCCACAGGGTTTTGGGGAGTGGGAAGGGAAGGTACTTTCCCCCCTGTTGGTGATACATATCTGTGATGACATCCACATCTAAGGTAATCTATTTAAATGCAACTTCTGCCTCGCTTTGATCAAAATGTCTTTTCATGCGATAACTGGATACAATTTCTGTTTTTCCTATGCAAGATGTGTCACTCTGGAGGTCAATGTTCTTTTAAATGGTTTTTAAGAGCACATAACTTAAATCTTCATAGAACAGCTCATAACAAGTGATTGGTAAGTGAAATCCCATGTTCACACAATCCACATTTCCTGGAGCGGAAGGCACTTATGATGCTTTATCGTTCAGATAAACAGATTGTATTTGAAGATTAAAGGTTAATTCTTCTTTTAAGCTAGAGGGAGCCTAGTATTTGCACCCATGTGTATGTTTGTGTAACCTTTAAAAGCGGTAATATTGCAAACTTAGTGACCATAGGTCTAAGTCTGCATCAGCTACTTCCTCTGAATCACTTTCAAAAATTCAAAGCCAAAAAACATTAAGAAGAAAGGAAGATGCAAATAAAAGTTTTCCTCACTGCCAGTTTGCTGATGGATGACCTGTCTTACAAAAAGTATTAATCTACACAAAGAAATAGCCTCACTGCTCCATCTTGGCCATCACGCCATATCCCGTGATTAAACCCCATCTTAAAAAAACCTTCCTTCCTGATGGTGCAAGCACATCCTGCTATAATAAAGTCCAAATAAAGAAACAGCCTGTTGAGATAGTATAACCATTTCCACATCAGGAAAAGTGGAATTCTCTGCTTGTCAAAGGAGCCATGCCACTGATCAAATGTTTATCCAAAACACTTTCTGACAATCTTGCTTCTGTAGTGTACCTGAGTAAAGAAGCAAGAAGCACTGCAATCGCCAAGTGTCAAAGTGAAGTTTATATTTAGTTTTTTAAGAAACATTTTCCAAGAATAATCACAAAGGAAAGATCAATTTCCAAGAAAATATCCAGAAACCAATTTTGGCCCAATGGATAGTGCACATAATAGGTAAGCTAATCAAAATTAGTCAGAACCAGCATCAGTTCAATCTTTGTAAACCGTAAATGCCAATAACTGCAACCTGCTATAATTCATAAAAAGTTACTACTACTCCATCCCACAGGAAAATATTTCAAGTTCAAAGTGACCTGTGTACTATCCAAACCATGCCTTCTGTAAATAGGGCTTTATTCAACTGGTTGTTCCATCCAATTCAGACATTTCCCATAAACAATTATTTAAAATCACAGAAGTAAGTACTAAAAGAGTTCTTAACAGTAAATGCTATAACATAGAAGTCAGCATGTTGGTACAAGAACCCTGAGTCCCCTAAACCAGACATACAAATTAATAACTAGAGATAGGCCCATGCTGCTAAGGTGATATCTCAATTTAGATTCAAACTTCCCCAAAGTGCAGTGGTGTTCAAATGTGGCATTTAGGCACCAAACACAGAGAAAAAGGGGCAGTTCTGATGTTTGGTTCTGAATGCAATGAAGTGTTGAAGAATCTGGGGATACAATTTACTGTATATGACCAATACTTAGTTGAATTATGAGAGAAGAGACAGTCACTCTGCATGCATGTGTGTAGAACCGGGGGAATAACTGGCAATTCAAAAAAATCCAAACAAAATTTGGTCCAGGTCAAACCCAATATGAAAATTCTGAAAAGCTCTGGCAACTCTAAACAGTCCATTTGGGATCAAACAAAAGGTTTCATTCCACCTGAAACATTTTGTTTCAGGGTGTTTTTAAAGGGTTCATTTCACAAAATGGCCAGACAAAGAAGTAGTAGTGGAGATACTGCCTCCCCCGTTAATAGTTTTAGCCCTGTAGTTAGGGCACTCACCTGGAAAGTGGAGATACAGGTTCAACTCCCTCCTCTGCCTGATGTGCAGAAAGGATCTCCCACATTGCAGGGGAGTGTACCAGCCACTGAGATATAGGCTATGGTGACGTAAGTCTTTCTCTCCAGGCTACAGAGTCATTTTCTCTCTGGCCCAACGATTAATTATGTATACAAAAAGAGAGAGTCCCACCTCAGACTATCCTATATCCCAGAGCTTAAGGCACTCTCCTGCAAGCTGGGCGATGCAAGTTCATATCCCTGGTCCAGTAAGTATTTAGTTAGTTACCCAACAGGCAACATCTTCAACAGCAGAGATTGAGACAGCCCCAAATCATAATATGCCAGAGACCAGTGGCTAGGCCCTTCTCCTGTAATGGCAGAGACCCAAGTTCAAATTATTTCACCACATCATGCAGAGAAGGGCACTGAACCCAGGTCTCCTATATTCCATTACCTTAACCACAGGGAGAAAAGTTATAAGGAAGGCACGCAACCCTCCCACCATTTTATAAGTGATGCCTCAGCCCCTTTCCCCCTCCCCCCAAATGTGGCTAAAACTATATGGTGAATTCATGTCCAATTCACAGATAGGGTGTATCTACACTGCACGCTCCTTACAGCAGTGTGTCGAGGAGATATACTGCACGGGTATAAATAGCCGTGTACACAGTGAGGCACTGCTTAGGCAAGTAAAGACATTCATCAACTCTTAGGGTATGTACCCTGCAAAGATCTCTGTATGTCCAAGCACTGCTTCCCCTGTCTACACAGCTATTTTTAGCACTGTGTAGTGTCCCATTCCCTCCCTACTACCGGAGCCTCTCTCTGCTGTAGGGAAGATTCCAGCAGCAGGGAAAGGTTCCAGCAGTTCCATGCAGTGGGGTTGGAGACTTTCCCTGCTACTGGAAAAGACTATGGCAGCAGGAAAAGGCTCTGGCAAGGAGAAGCAGTGGGGGAAAGGCTGCTTCAGGACCCTTTTCCTATTGCCTCCCTCCTGTCAGAGCCTTTGACTGTCCCATGTAGCTAAACACAGCAGTGTGGATGCAACCTACTTTTCAGTGTGACATGTACCCTACATGCCACCACCAGTAGTGTGCAGGGTAGGCATACCTACTGTTTTGGTTCACCGAAAAATGTGTTGTTTTTTTTTTTGGCAAATGTACTATTTGTCAAACATAAAAAGAATTACTTTGCTCTAAATGTGTGTACCTGTTGGGTTGAAACCACTCTACATCTTGAAATACCAAACTCTTCCAAAAATCATTCCACATAAAGAACAGCTGCCAGCATCATTGTGTCTTATTCAACCTATTTATTTTCTTTTGCCTTGTTTATTTTACTTTGGTGGATACATTTTATGAAAAAACAAAATAAAAATTATCCAGAACATTTATGGGATACATGGGTGCCCTGGTTACTCAGTTAGCAACTGATTTTAGACCTAGTTTTATTCTATTTGCAGTTGCAACTCGAAGTGCTTTTTTGTTTTGTGGGAAGTGTTTTTTATTTGTTTGTTTTTTAAGAGCATGTCCAAGGTAGGTCAGGAAAAGCAATTAATGGTGTTACATATAAATTTACATATAAAGGGGTTTCAAAATTCACCCTGAATTATTTTTCTCTCTGACACAATACAAAGTAGCAAGCAGTCACAAAGAGCTTTAATCAACACATGAGAAAGGCACATTAGCTAACCATCCTGTTTATTTAGAACTCATCTTGACTGAAGCTGAGAAGTAAACATATTGAGATAATTGCAGATCTGGTGTAAGCAGAAAACTCATGTGGCTTCCAAGGAATTGTGTGCTAAGTATCTTAATTTGACCCTTCAATATTTTAAATTACAAGATGTTTACCATGTTGTATACCATAATGTGTTACAATTACTTCACAGTTATATTTGACTTTCTCTTTTAATGTTACATAGCGTTCCTTCAAGAAGCAAGTGAAAGAGCTATATTAAAACGAGGACCATGCTCAGGTAAAAGCCACAATCTGGGGTTCAGGGTCCATCCAGTGAAAAAATATTGTGTGAAAGTTGAAGACAAAGTTTTCTAATATTCTGAATTAGACATCATGGGAATCAGCGATTCCTATGATATTTCCACACAGAGACCCAGCCACACTGGAGGGGGGGTGGGAAGAAGTAAGACAGAAGATAGAAATAAAGAAAGAGAAAAAATAGCAGAATACACAGAAAGAGGGGAACTATAGTAAGGTGCACATCAATCACTCAAAAGATGAATTTCTAGCAAATGCAACATGGTAGACCTGAACAACTCCACAGTACAGTCGAGTAAGGGTGTTGACAGGTAATGGATAAAGAAGAGATAGGAGTCAAATTCTGATCTCGTGTACACCAGAACTCCATTAATTTCACCAGTACAAATCAGAGCAGAATTTAGCCTAGGGGTTCTTAAATCCCAGCTTAGAAAGAAGAGATACATTTAAAGATCAGGATATGCAACTGTGGTGTATTGAACACTGTTTTAAAATTCAAAGCTATCACTTCAAGTTTGTAAAGGGTTTCTTGTTCCTGCTTGTAGGCTAGAGGGCTTTGTAAGGAAACTTGGGATCTGGACCCAGTGCAGTCAGTCTGCAGAGCGCCAGCATACAGCAAGGTGGGTTTAGTTGTGTGTGTGTGTGTCTGTTTTAGGGAGCAGCCTGCTGTGTCTTTCTGTTTTGGGGTTCTTGTGTGTTGGGTTTCTGAATTATAAGCGTTGCAACCCTCTAGAAAGAGGGGATTATGTTTTATCTCTAATTTCTCTGTGCATGTGCCATGGACATAAAAGAAGCATGTATCTACAATCAGATATGAACATCAACAATTTCCTCATCAGATCCTGAACCTTTTTTTTACAGATAAGCAAATTGAGATTAAGTAACTTGCTGAAGTTCAGATAGAACCCAGGAATCCTGATGCCAAGTCCCCCATGCTAAAACACTAGGCCACACACAGAATTTGAAGAAGGTGGATATATTCTAACTCCAACCAAAAGATCATCTTTTCCTGAGTTGCACATTCAGAGTCAATACAAAGAAGTACTATAGTTCCAGCTAAGGAATTAATCCTTCTCTCATTGAAATCAGTGACAACTTTCCATTGACTTCTGTGGGTACAAGATGAGGCCCTAAAGTTGTAAATCTAACAAGTACGTTAACTAGTGAATCAATCTCTCTGCAGTAATTTGGGGTGATTTTTATAACTGTAGCATCACTGTGTATGTGACATCTCTAAGCATAATTGCTTCAAAGTAAGTTGGGAGGAAGTTGGCGGGAAGATACACAGCTGAATATTGTTTTTCTTCCCAGGGACATATCAAGACTATAATTTTTAAAAAAATGTTATTTTACATGCTCCTGTGCTGGGACTTTATTCATCTTTCTTCTTCCTCTCAGGCAATGTAAAATAGCAATGAAGAAAAATTTAGACGAGTCTGAACTGACTTCAGATCAAGATTTTGAACATCCCAAAATTTAGGGATGTTGGGATACTGGACTTGCTTTTGGGCTCATCTCTAAAATAGACCAAAATGCTGATATCAGGTTTGATCTACACTTTCCTTTCTTTCTTCTGTTACTTCCTGACAAACACGATCCCTCTGGCCCATTGCTTGCAAATCACACACAAGAAAGCAAAACAAAAATCTCTTGCAAAAAGATGACCATGCTATAATTGTTCTGATTATTATCTCATATATCAGCAAGTTCGTGGTGACACTAAGCTGGGGGGAGAAGTAGATACACTGAAAGATAGGGATAGGGTCCAGAGTGACCTAGACAAATTGGAGGATTGGGCCAAAAGAAATTTGATGAGGTTTAACAAGGACAAGTGCAGAGTCCTGCACTAAGGACAGAAGAATCCCATGCATTGCTAAAGGCTGGGGACCGACTGGCTAAGCAGCAGTTCTGCAGAAAAGGACCTGGGAATTACAGTGGACAAGAAGCTGGATATGAGTCAGTGTGCCCTTGTTGCCAAGAAGGCTAACAGCATATTGGGCTGCATTAGTAGGAGCATTGCCAGCAGATTGAGGAAAGTGATTATTCCCCTCTATTCGGCACTGGTGAGGCCACATCTGGAGTTTTGCATCCAGTTTTGGGGCCCCCAGTACAGAAAGGATGTGGACAAATTGGAGAGAGTCCAGTGGAGGGCAACGAAAATGATTAGGGGGCTGGGGCACATGACTTATGAGGAGAGGCTGAGGGAACTGGGCTTATTTAGTCTGCAGAAGAGAAGAGTGAGGGGGGATTTGATAACAGCCTTCAACTACCTGAAGGGGAGTTCCAAAGAGAAGGGAGCTAGGCTGTTTTCAGTGGTGGCAGATGACAGAACAAGGAGCAATGATCTCAAGTTGCAGTGGGGGAGGTCCAGGTTGGATATTAGGAAAAACTATTTCACTAGGAGGGTGGTGAAGCACTGGAATGGGTTACCTAAGGAGGTGGTAGAATCTCCATCCTTAGAGGTTTTTAAAGCCTGGCTTGACAGAACCCTGGCTGGAAAGATTTAGTTGGGGTTGGTCCTGCTTTGAGCAGGGGCTTGGACTAGATGACCTCCTGAGGTCTCTTCCAACCCTAATCTTCTATGATTCTATATTCCTGCAGCTTCAATGGCTTCTTCATCTATATTGTTTCTTGCCAGTTTAGTTGTCAGCGTTTAAGTGGGGACTTCTGACGGCTTTCATTCAGGGCAACACTACAGAACCTATAGTTATAATCTGAATGGGACAGTCCTCTTGGGATCTATTCCAACTCTGTCATTGGCTTAATGTGGGATGTTTGGCAAGTCACCTAAAGGCTCTAGGCCCATTGTTTACTCCTCTGTAAAAATGGGGAAATTCTTCTCATGTCATGAAACTTATGTAATGAATACAAAGCTCTGTGATCTCTGTCTGACACAATCTATATGATATTGAGAAAAATGATTATCTTCTATTATAAAGAAGATTATCTTGCTTTTGCTTTGTTGTATTTTTTTTCTGGAAATACCCTCTCAATATTTTTCTTTTAGCTGTCATTTTGAGAGAGTCCTTTGTTGGATCCATGAAGGGTGAAGGGAGTGATGGAGTCTGGCTGATATGCTAAACATCTGCTAGAGTTTCAATCATTAGATAATCATCTTTTTAGAGTTACTAAAATTGCTTTTATCTGGACTTTACTAAAGTTTCACTTGTAAAATGTTGATTTGGTAGATTAATGCTAACTCATCTTTTGTAAATTAAAACTGAAGTCTTATGTACCCAGGAATGCACTGACTTCTAAGAAATGGATGCAATACCAAACTTATTCTCTGTATAACCCCAGAAAAACAAACACACACAAAATCCCTCCCCACCCACCCCCCAGCCCTAAAAAAAAAAACTACCTTAAAAAGAGGAACAAGTTATTTTTGGCTGGTTATCCATACCAACAAAATCCCATATTTTAAACACTCAACAGTATGCACCAAGGTTAGGATTTTCAATGCTGCCTGAGAGAGTTAAACACCCACATAAAGTCATATAGAAGAGAACATTGAAGTTACTTTAGTAGACCAAAAATGGTAGATTTGAAAATATAGTAGAACATCACAACCAGATTGAACTGAATTTTCCTCCATGTACTTGAGAGGAAAATGCAAGAAGAAAACCAATTACTCAGGGTAAACATAATCAGATGCCTTTCTTAGTTTAAACATCCTTATTCTACAGTAATTGGGCATGTACACAGTATAGCATGATGAATCGAACTGGAAAAAGAGAGCCAGGTTTCCAGAGAGGGGTTTGACTTGATTTGACTTGATATCAGGGGCTTATGGGTGCAAGTTGGTACAGGCTACTACCAGACAAACAGAGGCCTCTCAGAATATAACACTGGCCTCTATGCATGCTCAGTCAAGATCTCTTTCCTAAAAATCTGCCTGTTTCCTGCCTTATTGCTAATGAAACACACAAGATGCTATTACCAATTCCTCTGCAGAGAATGCTTTGCCAGATTCCCTGTATTCCCTTATAACATTTGAGTGAGGAGTCAGAGTGCTAGAAAGAATGATGACAGGCCAATGCTGATGGGCAGGGTGTGCTGTACCTTTAAGGGATTAAACCGTTGCCACTATTGCACAGGTATTGCAGGCACCCAAATGTACATTATGCTTGTGTGCTCTGTAGGCAGAATCCTTCCATCGATTGCCATTGGTGCAGTGTCTCAATATATCTCCAACTGCAACACTTCATTGGGTTCTAAAGCCACATTCCAGTCCCTTACGTGAAGTGGACACGACTAAATTAAGTTAGAGGCATATTTAGAAGGGGCTTGTCTTGGTGAAGGCAAAGTGATTTATTACATTATTCTAACTCTCAGAGTATAACGTCATACACCACCCCAAGTCCCTTCATGGCGTATTTACTTTTCCAGCTTTGTTTTACATTTGCTCTATGAGAGTGTTGCCTGGCTGAGATAACACCTAAATTGGAGGAGGTTTATGAGGTTAATCAGATAGAGCTGTCATCCACAGTGCTACCCAATAATTAAGGAGAAGCAACAGCAAGAACCACACCTTCCTCTTCCACACCCATCCCTCACTCGCATTTCATTTACAAAAAACAAAGTAAAGGAAACTGTTGCTGTTTTCATGGCCACGGCTAACTGAGGGAGGGGCAGGAATTCAGCGTTCCATCTAATTTTTCCCATTCATACGCGGAAAGAATTTTGTTACGTGCACCAATATGGAGTTGATGTGTGGAGAAAGGACTCCCCCCAGCTCTCTCTCTTCACAGCAGCACCTGGGCTGGGAGGGAGGGGTACCTCTCCCTGCCACGGCAGTTCCAGGGCTGTGGCCACAGGAAAGGCACCTTTCCCACGGCCGCGGCAGGTCCAGGCCAGGGCTGGGTTGGGGCTGGGGGAGGGGCACCTTTCCCCCAGCTGTGGCAGCTCCAGGGCTGGGGCCGTGGGATAGGTGCCTCTCCCACAGCTGCGGCAGGTCTGGCCTGGGGCTGGGAGAGGGGCATCTCTCCTACGGCCATGGCAGGTCCAGCCAGGGCCGACGAGAGGGGGGGGGAAGCCGATACAAATTACCGGGGCCCGGCGGTCTGGAAGGGGGCCCGGGACCCAGCTTCCCCCCCCCCTCGGCCCTATTTAGCCAGTCCGCCCTTACTGGGGGGCCCAAAAAAATTCTGGGCCCGGCTTCCCCCGCCTCTCGTCGGCCCTGTTTAGCTGGTCCGCCCTTGCTGGGGGGCCCGAAAAAAAATTTCACTTGGGCCCGAACCCGCTCTCGGCAGCCCTGGGTCCAGGCTGAGGCTGGGTTGGGGCCAGGGCTGGGGGAGAGGATTCTCTCCCCACTGCAGCCCTGAGTGCCTGTGTAGTGTTTAATAGGCTGCTGCGCGGCCGCGCAGCTTAGAGGGAACTTAGGGTAGGATCCCAGGTTAACAGTGTCAGCAATGGTAATACAGCACAATTAGTTATGGTCAGTGCTGTTTAAAAACAATTGGGCAAATTCTATAGTTCTTAAATAAAGAAAATGTACCACTGAATTTGGTGGAAACGTAGCTTGATTAACAACCACAGAATTTGGCTCAATATTTGTATCTATACGGGCAAATTTGGCCCTGGTGTAAATCAACAGAAAAGGCAGGAACATTGCATTGAGCAGCTTGTGCACTCTTTTCCACACTGTCATTGCCTAGCCATGCTTGCTTTCCCTGGGGCACTGCAGCTCTGCATCGCCTCCGCGGCATGGTAATCTAAACCATAGTTATTCTCCTCCAAACAACCTTAACTTTGACCGTTTTTCAACACCCATCATCTACCTTCCCATGAATAGTCCCTTTACTTCCACATTTGTTCTTGAATACACTTCAATAGTTAGGCCCTGAGAGCAAGGTACTTAACTTTAAGCATATGAGTATATGAGAATATGTGTAATTGAAGCATACGAGTAGTCAGTTATGGTTAATTACTTGCTGAATGATGTCAATCTCACTACTCCCAGTAGTGCTGACTCTTTGCTGTCTCTTCTGAGTAATTAATAATAAAGCTCTAACCTGCCTTCCCTAACCTGGGTTATTATTTTAAGTGAGGAGAAAGACATACCCATTTCTCTCTCTCCAGCAGAGATATTTTTTCAGTGGTGTATTCTGTACATAGAGACATAGGTCAAATGTGCCTTACTTGTCTTATTTGCCTTTGAGATTGTAAAACTCCAACTCTGGAAGACCAACAACAAAGTAAATATTCCTAATCATAATCTGTAATGGTCTTGAATGTTGACAAATAGTGCAAGGGCAGCAAAAATAGAGTAACAAAAATCACAAGTTTTATCTGCAGAAGCATGTTAAGTACAGTATTTGCAACAACATATTACATTAGGTGTGAGGGAATGTTTTCCCCCTGACATAAGGAATACATTTCAGTTAAATGAATGGGTGTAAACAAATAAACTGTTATTCTATGCTCTCACAAAGGCCTCAGGACCTACTGGTGGATAATCCAAAACACTATTGTCCTTAAATTTAACCCATGATTTTTGGTGACCCAAGGGTAAACTGCTGATCCCTTATTGGAAATAAGATAAAATAAAGATAATATGCTCTTTAGTTTCATGAAACTGGAATAAACAATGGCAAAGGTTTTTTTTATGTAACATTAAAAATTGTAAATGTTCCTATTCCTTTTACTATTCCAATAAAACACTTCCTTAATATAGTCTCATATGCTCCCCCTGCAGAATGATGTAGAATGCACCCACGTGGTGCAAAATTGAGTAACACCCCAGAAAAAGTTGCAGCAAGTCCAAGGTGAAAATTTGTCACAGTACTGTGTAAAAGGAATTTACAATTACAAGAGCTCTCAGTCTGCCTGCTTTAGGTCAAACTGATCACCTGCCAGGCTCAGGAAAAACCATCCCCAATGGTATACTATTGTACTGCTCAGGTGCACTATGGGGTTAAACTCATTTGTCACTGATCACTGTCAGTAATAGGACAACTAGACAAAATGGATCAATTCCAATTCAACAATACTCATTTTCCTATAGAGGGGAAATAATCCTAATTTTATGAAACATTAGGCTTCCAGACAAACCCACAAAAAAATCAAGTAAAATGATGCATGGAATTGCCCTTTTTGACAAGAAGTGTGTCATGTCCATTTAGAATACAATTCTCTATTGAATTACTACATAACATGCCTTGCAGGTGTATGGATTCTGAGCTATAGGCTTTAACCTCTAGCAGCTCTAAACCAATTTCCATTTTGTGCCAGAGCATTTCTGCACTCAAGCTATGTACACACTGTTTTTTTATTGCAGGGTCAGTTTGTAAAGGAGTGTGCTACAGTATGTAACCAGAATTCAAAACAAAGGCCTCAGTTCAGTTTTGTTTTCATTTGTGTTCTGGTCTGCAAGCAAATTTTATTTCAATATATTTCTACTATTCCACAACTATAGTACGCAGAAGTATTTTAGGTTGCCTGGGTTTTGCAGATGTTGCATAATCTTTTTGAATAATGTTTGAGAATCATGTCCTGCCTTTACAGTTCATGGGCTATATCCTGAGGTCAGTTACTCTGGTGTATATTTGGAGTAATGCAGTTAATTGCGTTAAGTCAATAGAGTCACTCCAGATTTACACTGATGTAAACTGAGATCAGAACCTCCTAAGTGAAGTTGAATTGTATTTAAGCTGAACTGGAATTTCTAAACCATACAGACTTAGCATGTAATCATCAACTTTGGTATTCAGCACACTGAGTATATGGTGCTCAGAAAAATAGGTAGCCAATAATTTTCCACAGGGGAATATACATAAGGATGCTATTTTTAGTACCTAAGTAAACTGCTCTTCCTACGTATCATTATTTGTACCTTGTTTTAATGTGGTTTGTCTGTGAACATACAATATGACCAGCCTGATATTCTGAAATGTGTTATCATCACAGGAGATAATAATGGAGGCAACTAAGCTTCTTCAGTACTTTGCCGCCATCATGTGGCTGGTGAGATAAATAATTTGGGGGGGGAAACCATGAGTTATTAAAAACAACTTGCCCAATCGTATTTATGATTCTGTGTAAGAGAGAAGAGTCATTCTTATAGCTAGTTTTAATGAATCATCTTCTAATGAACTGAATAACTGGACAGCAATATTGTGTTTTTGATGAGTAAAAGTAGTCAGTTGTTTATTTAAACCTTGATATCAAGTACTGGCATTTCCCAATAATAACAAGGCCATATGTTTGTTCTCTTTCCGTCTCTCTCGGTTTCAAACACTAGCATGTTGACCATGTATATTTTGGGAAGAATTTGTTATCCAACCCAACTACCGACTCCAGGTGCAACATATAACTGTATACATTTCTTGTAGTATTTCAGAGGTTTTCCTGCATATACGAATCTGCTGAGAGTTCCTGCCATTTCTGCATATAGATCAGTGGGCCAAGACACTGGGCGGTATTGCACCTCTCCGTCTGTTCTGTCATTCAAGAAATATTCCTGCAGTGGCTGGAAAGAGGAGTCTGATAGCTCAGTTTATTTGCCCATTTTTTTCTCCCACACAATCATATATAGCTGCACAAAGCTCCTCAAGGAGTGTCTGTTTCTCTCTGTTGGCAACGTCTGCCTTTATCAACTTAAAAACTAGTTTAATTTTTTTTAACTCTTATAAATACTGTAAACCAAATTCAGAGACCGGGTTACCCCATTGGACCTATACTGGACCAGTGCTTACTATTCCAAACTCAGGAAAACCCCTATTTGATGCGAGTTTGCCTGAGTAAATATTGAATAAAACCTGAACAAGGCCCTGAGGGATCTTCCTATTTTGTTAAGTTCACACAGATAATTTTATTGACTTCCCTATGGTGACGCTGCCTTAGTACAACTCTGGGAAAAAATTGTACCTAGAGGTCTGAAAACATCTGTTCCCCAAAAGTGTGCTAAATACTAATAAGAAAATGAAATCAATGATTAAAAATGCTAGGGGTTTCAGAATTAGATCCAGCATGCAGTACTATTCATTAAGTAATAATTACTATAGGTAACCAACTGTCTTCAGGAACATCACCACAAATAATATAGACTGTAGAGTAACATAGTATCTCTCAACTGATGATCTTAAAGAGCTGTACTAAACCAAGCAAGCAAGCATCTCAACATGCCTGTTAGGTAGGAACACTGTGGTCTAGATTCTGCCAGCTTTACTCGCATTGGGTAGTACTAATCAGAGTAAATAGATACTTAAAATGAGTAAGGATAGCAGAATCTAGACCAACAGCTTTTATTGCAAAATAATTATCCTGAGTTCAATTCCCTCCACGAGTACTAAGGAAATTATTTTTTTCTCCAAATGATCAGGTCATTTCAGTCTTCAAAACACAGAAGTGTGCCTTAATTCAAATTTACTTTGATGACAGTCCACTAAAAAAGTCCAGTGTTGAAGCTAAGACTGACCTTTCTCAAGGTTTATGACAAACAAGTCTGTAGCCTCCTGCATGGAACATGAAGGGACAAGCACAACTTGCGGGAGGGAAAAGTTTGGAAACGGCACCAGGAAGCTATTCTTTTTGCATATGGCTTGAATGCCAGCTGCAGCATCTATGTAAATTGTTCTCTTAATAAAGAGCCAGTGTAGTTTTGCAAGAAATGAGTCTTCTCACATTATTACCCAGCACACAGAACAAAAAATGGGGTCTACTATGTTGCTTTAAGTATCCAGAGGGACAACGGCAAGGGATGATAGCATTTCACTAAACTCTCCTCCTTCCACTTGGACTTTTATCAGAAAGTCAGAAGTTCAAATGCCACACTCTGGAAGATATTTCTCAGCAACAAAATCTAGTCTTATACTTATAGTGATTCTTTTGGCAGTTACATTGACAGCTTTATAGGTTTTATAATTTTTGTGGGGCCCGTTACATGGTTAGGCCACACAGGAAGTATGCAATTGTGCTCTTTTTCTTCTGGAACATCAATATGTTTTTGACATGGAGGCATGTATGAACTTCTGTCTTTGTGAAATAATGTTTTATTTTTGTATTTAAAGGCATACAACAATAAAATGCACCTATCCTAGACTCTGGGCATTCTAGCAAATGTTTAGTCACACAACTAATCAGAATATTATTGATATTTATTTCAGGGGCTTGGGGTCCTTTTATCCTTCTCAAAATTTCCAAACTGGTCTCTCTTTTGCTAAGAAAGACTAAATCCTGAGGCACAGCTCAGCTCTTTACTGTTAAATAGCAGTCTCATTTGCAGGGTTTTTTAAGGGCAGAAACTTATAAGGACTCTATTCTTCAACTCTTATTATTTAAGAAAGTCAAGCCTTTTTACAAAATTGATACCCCATTCTACCTCTAAACTCCTACGTCCACCCCTGCTCCCCAAAAAAGCAAAGTTTCCCCTCCCCCAAGAGGGGAGAGATGCACCAGACACTCTGTGAAGTCCACTAGGAATGTCACTGTTGCTATTGATTTAATATGGAAAGTGCCCAGGTATTAGTTTAATAAATTCATAGATTCCAAGGCCAGAAGGGACCATTGTAATCATCTAGTTTAATGTCCTGTAAAAACAGGCCATCGACCTTCCCCCAAATAATTCCTAGAGCAGATCTTTTAGAAAAAAAAAACATTCAATCTTGATTTGAAAATTGCTAGTGATGGAGCATCCACCATGACTCTTGGTAAATTGTTCCAATGGTTAATTGCCCTCACTGTTAATTAAAAAAAAATTACATCTTACATCCCATCTGAATGTATGTAGTTTCAACTTCAAGCCATTGGATCATGTTGTACCTTTCTCTGGTAGACTGAAGAGCCCATTATCAAATATTTGTTCCCACTGTAGGTAGTTATAGACTGTAATCATCAGCCCTTAACCTTCCCTTTGTTAAGCTAAATAGATTGAGCTCCTACGTGTCTCAGTATAAGGCATCCAATCCTTTAATCATTCTTGTGGCTCTTCTCTTAACCCTCTCCAATTTATCAACATCCTTTTGGAATTGTGGACACCAGAATTGGGCACAGTATTCCAGCAGTGGTCACACCAGTGACAAATGCAAAGGTAACATAACCTCTGTATTTCTACTCAAGATGTATCATTACTGCTTTTGGTCACAGCATCACACTGGGAGTTCACATTAAGCTAATTATCCACCATGACCTCCAAATTTTTTTCAGTCACTACTTCCCAGAAAAAGTTCCCCCTTCCCCATCTTGTAAGTATGGCATACATTCTTTGTTCCTAGATGTATACATTTAGCTTTATCAAAACACACAGTTTGTTTGTGCCCAGTTTACCAGGGGATCCAGATAGTTCTGCATCAGTAACCTGTCCTCTTCATTATTTATCACTCCCCCAATTTGTGTCATCTGCAAACTTTATCAGTGATTATTTTATGTTTTCTTAATAAAGATAATTTTCAGGTCATTAATAACAATGTTAAACAGCAAAGGGTCAAGAAACAATCCCTGCAGGATCCCACTAGAAAAATACCCATTCAATGATGATTCCCTGTTTACCATTACATTTTGAGACCTATCAGTTAGCCAGCTTTTCATGTGTGCTAGGTCAGTTTTAGATCATTCTAAATTTTGAATGAAAATTTCTTGCTGTACCAAATCAAATGACTCTCAGACATCTACGTATACTATGTCAACACTATTACCTTTATCTATCAAACTTGTAATCTCATCAAAAGACATCATGCCTGTTTGACAGGATCTATTTTCCAAAAACTCATGTTGATGTCTTTATTACATTACGCTCCTTTAATTCTTTATCAATCAAGCCTTGTATCAGCCACCTCATTATCTTTCCTGGAACTGATGTCAGGATAACAATAATTACCTGGGTCATCCCATTTGCCCTTTTAAAATATTGGCACTTTAGTTTTTTCCCAGTCTTCTGGAAATTCCCTATTGTTCCAAGACTTTTAAAAAGGAACGTTAATGGTCCAGCAAGCTCCTCAGCCAAGTATTAAAACTTTTTGATGCAAGTTATCTGGATTTGCTGATTTAAAAACATCTAACATTAGTAGCTGCTGTTTAACATCCTCCTGAGATGCTAGTGGAATGAAAAGACTTATCATATAATGGGACTACATCATCTGTTTCCCCCCCAAATACAGAATAGAAATATTTATTGAACACTTCTGCATTTTATGCATTATTATTGATAACTCCACCATTTCCATCTAATAATGGACCAATACCATTGCTAGGGTTCTATTTGTCCCTAATATATTTGAAAAACTCCTTTTTACCATCCTTAACTCTGGTGGCCATAGATTTCTCCTTGTGACCATTTGTTTCCTCTATCTATTTTCTACAATTCCTAGCTTCTGATTTCTACTCATTACTATTTACTTCCCCTTTCTTCCATTTGTTATATATAACTGCCTCCACCTCCCCTCTAAACCAGGGCAGTTTTTTAACCAATACATCCTGCTTCCTCGATAGTGGCTTTTTTTGGGCTTCTTGTACAGTGTTCTTAAAGTGTTCTTAAACAATTCCCAATTAGCATTTGAATTTTTCTGATTAAATTCTTCTTCCCAGCTGATTCGGCTCATATTTGTTTTCAGCTTTGTGAAATTAGCCTTTTTAAAGTACCAAGTATATATATATATATATATATATATATAGTCTGGACTGGATTCTGTTTGCATGTTATAAATGTGATCAAGTCACGATCACTTGTATGTAAGCTAGCATTAATTTTTAGTTCTGTGATCAGTCCCACTTTATCTGACAAGATGAGGTCTAATATACATGTGTTCGACGCAACACTTCCTGAGTTAGGAAATTGTCATCTACAATCAAAATTCTAATGAGGTTTTACTACTGGCAGCATGGTATCTTCAGCCTGTGTCATTCAAATTGAAGTCCCCTACAACAACGCAGCTTATTTTGCTACATAAAAAAAGATGAAGAGTAGAAGTGAAAATATGTAACTCTAAGACAAATGTTAATAAGGCTACTAATATCTGTGATCTGATCATAGACCATGAGTTTGCATATATTACAGAGGCTTAAGAGGAGGAAACTTTAAAGGCTATTTTTTAATGTAGATGTCTCCTGACAAATGTAACTTTTTTCTGTTCACAAATTGTGAACCAGTTAAGATTTGTGAACATATTCATTATTAAAAATTATTTGCAGAATAATTTCTCAAAACAATTAATCTGTAGATTGTTTGCAAACAATCCTTTTTTAACAGTCAATATTGGACATTCAAAATTTGAGCTTATGTTTTGGACATAAGTCACATGACACATTTCTGTTCTTAATACCCTTAATATCACAAATATTCAGCAACATTTGCATAAAATACGCTGTTTCCATGAACATACCTGACAATAAATTAGAATTTATTTGCTAGAATATTTTAAGAAAGTTAAAGAAGGGGTATGAATTGAGTCAAAGTAAATTCACTCAAGCACAAATGAACATTCATGGTAAAGTTTCTGGGCTAAGTCTACTACTGAGAATGTACAGCTTTAAAAAAGAGTCGTCCTTGATTGTTCTTCCTGTCCCTTAATATTTCTATCCTTAACATTTTTATCTTGAAGAAAGCATCCCATATATCAAATTGGTAGTATTACTAATGACTGCATGCTTTTCTAAGACGCCCATCGCCATAGTATGTATGCACTGCCATATAGATCATAGTGTAATGAACCTTCAGGAAGAGAAGTCATTTTACCCCTCCTCCCTATTTGCAGCCTGGTTACTAAGCCCTGGTCTACACTGCAGAGGAGGGGGGTGGGGGAGGGTGAAATCGATCTAAGTTATGCAACTTCAGCTATGTGAATAACATAGCTGAAGTCGACGTACTTAAATCGACTTACCATGGTGTCTTCACCACGGTGAGTCGACTGCTGCCACTCCCCTGCCGACTCTGCCTGCATCTTTTGCAGCGCTGGAGTACAGGAGTTGATGGGAGAGGGCTCAGGGGTCGATTTATCACATCTAGACTAGACGCGATAAATTGATCCCCGCTGGATCGATCGCTGCCCGCCGATCCGGCGGGTAATGTAGACATCCCCTAAGAAAATGCCTGGTGAAAGAAGATTCCTCATCACAATCTGAAAGTTGCAAGACTTGGATTCAGCCTTGATCTCTGCTAAATTCCACAGCTAAGAGCCTTCTACTTGCAATCCCTGGCTTCCAACAAGGTTCTGTACAAGTCCCATTCATGCACGGATCTCAAAGTGCTTTACAATAGGAAAGGGTCATCATCTTATGTTACAAGTGTCACAGTTTCAGGGTGAGCTGTGCTTTAGAGCCCTTTTGATGTCTTTTGAGTGCACCCCTTTGGGACAGGTTCCACTACCTTCACCATTCTCTGGGTGGAACCTTGTGGTCCTTCCACACTTAGACTACATCTCTGGACTGCAGTCCTCCTCTTCTCCCCCCATTTACCAGCCATGTTAACCCAAAAGGCTCAATTGTGTTTGGCATCTGCAAACCCTTTTCCTCCAGAAGCCTGTGATCAGCGGCTGATCAAAATGACTCAAGATCAGCTTCTTCAAAAATCAATAACTATTTATTCACTCAAATGTACATAGAATGCAGAGCAATGGATAAAAACAAGAAAGGCCTACTTGTATGGCTCTTACAAAAACTAGCGAGGAAAGCTCACAGTGTAGGTAAGTTCTTTTTAGCCCAGTTACCTCCACCTCTGGGTTGGGAGAGAGACTGCCCTGCTTCAGCATGCTCTTTGTCCCTCTTTCTTAGTGTCTCTCTCACAGTCTCCCACCGGGCAGTTGCTGACAATCCACTCAACCACCCTTCTTTCCTAGGCCAGGATCTTTAAGTTTTTAGTATCTCTTTTGTACCAAGGCTCAAGCCTGGGGTGGGGGGAAATAAAATGTGTCAGTCTAGTTGGAGCCAGGCAGTGGGTATTCCCCAATTAATAGTTTCCCTGTTTTTTCCTTGTGGTCCTTTGGTATTCAATGGACTGCACTTCATCATCATTTCACTTCCTGCTTCCACTACCCTCCGTTGATTTAGCTCCTTGCAATCAGATAGGCTAATATTAACCAGGTCAACTAAAGTGCTTATGATATTTATTTAAAACAAAAACAAAAAAAACACATGGAGGTGGATGCAAGTTGCTTGAGCTTTAAATTGGCCCACAGGGAAGCCTCAAGCATCATTCCCTAAACCCCACCATCCAACCCCAAGAAGTGTTGTGACTGACTATTGAAACCTGCAACATGCCCTCTAGCTCTGCATCTTCCCTCTGAATCTGAAAGCACCAAATAAAGCAGAGGAGATCTGCCTCACCCCCCTTTGCAAACAAAATGGTGCCTGAACCTGATGGCATACAACTGATGGCTGTACTACAACAGGTGGTCGCAGATACTGTTGAAATTAAATCTACAGTTTCCACCCTACAAACCACCAGGACTAAAGTTCAGAGTGGACAACAAGATGGACAGGTGAAGCAGAACACAGAATTTCTAAATTAGCAGATGATCTCAAACAGAACAAATTACAGATTATGAAGAACTGTAATGATATCAAGACTATTAAGACCAAGCTAACTGGTCTAGAAAGCCACTCACAAAAATGTAACATCAGGATTGTGGGTGTCCCTGAGGAAACAGAGAAAGGTAAACCCTCTGAATTTGTCCCTAAACTGCTCACTAAATTGTTGGATCAGCCAGTAGATTATTATTATTTTTTTAAATCTAGAATGGGTATACCAGGCCCTTGCCCCCAAGCCAGCTCCAAGGTGTCAGCCTAGAGCATTGATGGTGAAGTTCTTGACGTTTACCATTAAGGAGCTTATATTACAGAAATCCACAGGAAAAAAGAACCATTATGGGGAGAAGCAGCAACTGAAACACTGCTCTTTCAAGATCATGCCTGTGATGTGGGTGGCTTTAAACCAAGAGAAACAACTGGCCAAAAAGACGGACTTGAAGTATTTTATTAAATACTCAGCAATGTTCCATATTAAGAATGACACGAAGATAGCATCATTCAGTTCCCCTCAGGAGGCAGAAAAATACCTAAAAAATCTGCAAACTCCTCCTTCACAACAGGAAGCATTTATGGAATGATCTGACCCTATGGAATTTATGTATTGCTCCCTGAGATCTGCTGTGGCTGCTGAAAACTAGTTGATGGGCCCTAATTGATATTCATATGTTAATTCCTTATTTTTCCTCTCTCTCACTGGGGCTGACTGGTTATCATCAACTTACGTCTTATTGCCTTAACTCATGTGAAAGAGGCATCAATGTAAAATCTATCATTTGCTTAGTAATTATATATATCATTGCTTTATTAAATGGTGCTTGCTTATGGACTAATGTATTAAGGTTCTATTGCTATAGTTGTAACGTTTAGGGTCCCAGAGTTGTGAGGCTCTCCAAGTTTCACTTGAGCTGGCTGCCCCCTTTGGGTGTTAAGTGTGTATTTTGGACTGTTTAAATAGGATATTCATTTTGATTGTATGGTAGTAATGTGGATCTCTCTCCACTAAATTTTCCATTTTGTTTTTTCACTTATTTAATTTCTCTTTCTGCCCCCATCCTGTTACCCTCCCAAGCTGGGAATATCCTTCCCACTCTGTAGAATACATACTTGGAATTGCACTCCCTATCCCTGGATTATGCGACTTTTGCTGCTTAAATATGCAAGAACTGTACGCTGCCCAAGAAAATTCACAATTTGTCATTTATTCACAAATTGACTTTATATTTTATTTGGTATATTTTAACAATGAAGGTGCCAATAATTAAATGAGTCTCCTGGGATACAAAGGGTTTTAATAAGCCTATTGAAAGAAAAAATATATATACACAATACTTAAAAAAAAAGAGAATGTTGACATCACCATGCTCCAGGAGACACATCTGACAGAACTTGAAGCTTGTAAACTGAATAGAGATTGGGTAGGCCTCTCGCGTTCTAGTTGCTTTAATTCTAATGAGGGGCATTACTATACTAATGCATAAAGTTGAATGTTAATATTCTGAACACATGACCTAACAGTGAGGGCAGATTTGCTGTCTTTAAGGCTGAAATTGGCAATTCTATAATCTTTCTCAATCTGTATGTGCCAAAGCAGGATTATCCCAAAATTTTTCATAAATTTAGGAGTATAAATGACGTGGGCCACCATCCTATTATTATAGTTGGAGACTTTAACGTAACTCCACACCCAGTCCTTGATAAATCTTCTCCATCTCCATATAAAAACACTAATACTGCTCAGGTACTTCAAGTATCAGAGGGGTAGCCGTGTTAGTCTGTATCCACAAAAACAATGAGGAGTCCGGTGGCACCTTAAAGACTAACATTTGTTTGGGCATAAGCTTTTGTGGGTAATAAACCCACTTCTTCAGATGCATGGAGTGAAAATTACAGATGCAGGCATAAATTTACTGACGCATGAAGAGAAGGAAGTTACCTTACAAGTGGAGAACCAGTGTTGACAAGGCCAATTCAATCAGGGTGGATGTGGTCCACTCCCAATAATTGATGAAGTGTCAATACCAAGAGAGGGGAAATTGCTTTTGTAGTGAGCCAGCCACTCCCAGTCCCTATTCAAGCCCAAATTAATAGTGTTAAATTTGCAAATGAATTGTAGCTCTGCAGTTTCTCTTTGAAGTCTGTTTTGAAGTTTTCTTGTTGAAGTATGGCTACTTTTAAATCTGTTCTAGAATGTTTAGGAAGATTGAAGTGTTCTCCTACTGGCTTTTGTATGTTACCATTCCTGATGTCTGATTTGTGTCCATTTATTCTTTTACATAGAGACTGTCCAGTTTGGCTGGCACATGATGGCATATATCACATTAGTAGATGTTCAGGTGATGGTGTGGCTCATGTGGTAAGGTGCCACCGGACTCTTCATTGTTTTTGTGGATACAGACTAACACACCTACCCTTCTGATTCCAGAATTATGTTGTGTGGGAATGTCTTACAACTTTTGTGAAAGGGAATCAAAGCAGTACTCTAAAGAAAATATGAGTAATGTCATTGTTGGGAAGTACTGGCAGACAAAGGATACTGCACATGTATGAAGCTATAAATACACATCCAGTGATTTCAATAAACACCATGAGAGTGCAGCTTGTACAATTTGTGTTATCAGAAGCCTGAGCTGTACATTTAGCCTTATCAGTGTTTACTTGTACTCTTTTATATTGTAACACAGGATTTTAATAATAATTTTATATACTTTTTACTGTTTTTTTTTCTAAAGGGCTGCTTCCGTCTCCTCTTCTGTTTGATTTAGCTCTAGAACCTATAGCACTTCTATCCAAGCAAATCAACCTGTTCATGGTATCAGGATAGGCCAAACAGAATACAAAATGATACTGTATGCAGATGATACTCTTGTATTTTTATCTAAACCTGATGTCCCCACTCTTAATCTTCTAACAACTATTAATAAGTTTGGGCTCCTCTCAGGATATGAAATTAATTGGGATAAATCAGAAATCTTAGGTATTAACAGATATACAAAGGCCTTTTCTCAGCAATCCTCTTACGTGAAATATTGAGTCCCAAAAATATTAAGGACACCCCTAGGAGAAATATAAAACCAAGTATTGCCCAAGTGGCTAATGCTTTGAGGGAGATGGACTTCATTAACACTCAGTTTGTGGGGTAAAATTAATATACTGAAAAATGTATGTGCTTCCCAGAATTTTGTATGTCCTGAGGGGTCACCCTATTCCTATTCCTCCAACTTATTTTAAGAAATTCAATAATATTTATTTTCAGAATATTCCTCTATGGTGCACATAAGAAACCTAGTGTGGCTTTGAACAAATTACAGCTCCCCCTATCTCTGGGAGTATTTCATTTTCCCAGATTGGAAAATTATCATCTCTCGTTTTTGTTAAATTAGGCATCATTGCGGCTGCTAGATACAGCCACAGAGACCCAACCTTGGGTTCAGATTGAATGTGAACTAGTACTCCCTCTCCCCTTTTCAGGCATTGTAGGATCAAATTATTATAGATTTGACAGCTCCAAAGCTCTCACAATAATGGCTGTGAGGCAAGCTTGATCAGACTTGGCTAGAAAGTTCTGCTTCCTTCCATTGTTCCATGTAGAGGCAGTCCCATGGAGCTACCATTGAAATCGGTGGCAAAACCTTGATGTGGAGAGATTGGATAGACAGAGAAATGATGATTGTGCCCCAGCTAATTGACAATGATAAATTTAAACCATTTGTAGATCTTCAGCAATAATTTGCCTTGCCCTGCTCCACAGCATGGAAATACCTCCAGATAATGCATTTACTTACAAAGGTATTTGGGCTGGATCCACTGGGAGCTCCAAAACTTTTATTATTTTGGAGAAAACATCCTGGTATCCTCTTCCAATTTTCTAGCCCAAAAAACTCTGCTAAAGATTGATAATTTGGGAGTTTCTTGGAACAGAGATTTGGATACACACCCATCTCCAACCCAATGGAGTCGAATTTTATCTAATGTTAAAAAAGCAACTGTGGACTTGAGACTACATCTTATTCACCAAACGATACTTTTTTGAAGATAATGATCCCAACCTAAGCTAATATTAATGAGCCACATAAATGCTGGGCACTTTTGGAAATGTAACTTCCTTGGTGCTACATTAGCTCATATGTTTGGGGAGTGCCCTGTATCAAGAATTTATAGTATGAGGTGGCTCAAAAGATTAATTTTAATTTGGATGCTAAATTGGAGCCCTCCCTCTTAAATGTCATTCTCATACCTGGAGATTACCTGATAACAAGGAGGAGTGGTTCCAATGTGCAGCTTTGGTCACTAAAAATATATTCTGCAAAAATGGAAACGTCAATCCTCAGCAAATATTGATGCCTGGCTCAATTATATGACTGATTGTGCAGCTAACGAACTGACAGTCTGCACAAAGAGAATGCCCAAAAAGTTAAAAACAATTTGGTCTGACTTTTTAAGAGGTTGATGATTAATGTAAATTCTGAAGATATATGTGTCACTTCCCCTCCCCTCCCTTTATCCTAATCCTCTTTTTTATTTTGTGTGTTCGGATCAATCTGATATTTTGGTATATCTGTTGTATTTGGAATAAATGTAAATTATAAACAAAAATAATACACAACTCTCTCATTCTTCACAACAGGGAAAGAGTGTAAGCTTTTGCTGAAAAACCACAGAGCAGAACAGTGCTACAAAGAGAATACAGGTCTCCTGCCTTCAGTTTTTAGACTACACTGCCTACACAATAGCACTTTGTGGATCAAAACTGAGAACTGGGGAGAGAGAGTAGCTTTGAGATAGCTCTGTACCAACCCATAAAGGGAGTTGAAGATGAGGACCAGGGCCTTGAATTGTCCCTGGAACTGAACTGTTGTACAGTATAATTCCTGGCATATGAGTGTTACATGACCTCATTGATTTACTTCACTTAGCAGATTGTCCTGTTCATAATGAAACTGTGGTTTGCTACTCATCTTGTACATATGACCAAAGCAGAGGAGCACATTTACCTTAATTCAGCCTCACAGTAGCAAACTCGTGGATTATTATAGCTAACTCCACATATGTGAGTAATAAGTATAGCTTCCTGTCCAACCAAAGACTGAAGATAATTGTAAGTATTGATGGGAGCCAGAAACACCAAGTAGTGAAGATCTCAGTGTCTCTGACTGTTTTGAAAGTCAGAGGAGAGATATTCATTATTGAAGTTTCTTGTTGATTCCCTCTCTCATTTTTGGCTCTCCCTTCCACTCTACACCTGCCTCCAGTTGCTTTTCTTTTTTCTGATCTGTATCACTTTTCTTACCTGGGGTGAACTTGAGCCAGCTACTCTTAATCAAGAATCCTATTTCTTTCCAATCTTGAGATAGCAAGGGAACCACACTGTTTGTGCTAGAGAAGCAGATGGGCAGGTGGACTTGGGTGTTGTCAGGATATTAGTAGCACTGTCTCCCATCACCTCACTTTCTGTCACAGAAACTACATATGTATGCTAAATAAGGAAGGTAGGTAGGCCATGGGGAGGATGAACAGCTAGCCATTACCAGCCTCAGAGCTCTCAGATAAGGAAAGGAACTGGTTTAGTAGAATCTGTCCACCCTGCTGCTTGTGAATACCAATCAGCACTGCCTCATGATCAACAGTGTAGAAAGGCTCACAAATGTAAATATAATGATCATCCCATCTCCTAGAACTGGAAGAGACCTTGAAAGCTCATTGAGTCCAGCCCCCTGCCTTCACTAGCAGGACCAAGTACTGATTTGCCCCAGATCCCTCAGTGGTCCCCTCAAGGATTGAACTCACAACCCTGAGTTTAGCAGGCCAATGCTCAAACCACTGAGCTATCCCTCCCCCTCTAGCTCTATCATAGATATTTGGGACTTCAGCCATCACACTTTGAAGAAATAGTAAGTGCCTGTACATTAGTTTCCATTCCAAATCCAGGTTGCAAACCAGATTGAAAGCTGTCCAGGGTGGCTTAAAATGTATAATATTTCTAGAGTTTGCTAGCAATGATGATAAGAAGCAGAGGCAGAGTAGGACTGTAAGTGGCAAGATTGTTTGCATTGACTTTGCTAGAATTTCCATCTACCCAGTGGAAAACTATTATCTCTAGCAATAATGGTCCTAATGATCCTTCACTGGCTTTCACTAGCCATGAACAGCAAGGTCCCAATTCTAGTGCAATGGCACTGACTTTCCCCAGTGCTTTTAGGATCTCTGCTAATCAGACTCGTCTTAGATTTAATCAGGCAAGATACTCAAAATTAGCGAGATTTTCCAAGATGTGCTGGGTCCTTTTCCATGAAGTAGCAAGATAGTTCTCTTTAGTGGGTGTCATTCAAGTGTGAAAGGCTGCAGAGGCTACCCAGGTTGGTGAGAACAGAGATGATTTCCTTTATTTTCTGTGAGGTAATTTTTATTTCCCAAGCACAAGCTGTCTTCTGGGTTTACTATGGGTAAAATGCCTTAAAATTATATTTTTAATATCTTAAATCTGACTCACTGCCAAAATTACATAGGCTCTCATGAAATTAACATAGGTCCTCATAAAATAAATGGAACTCATGATAAATACCTCCAGTACTAGTAAGTATAGAACACTATTATTCTAAATCCCCCAATACAGCTTTGTGATCTGCCTTCTTTAAAACTATGCCAGAAGTTTTCAAGTCCCACTCCCCAGTTCTAATTATTTTAATCTTTTTGATCAAACTTATTCTGCTATTTTATTAGTAGTGTCATGTGATCATATCTCAGTATCCATTAAAGATCAGAGAAAAAGGAATTGTACCTTATGACAATTACTTCCAGAACATCAAGTGACTAGATTTGAATATGCTATTCTTTCCTGAATAAGCAACTGATAATTTTGCCTTCTAATCTTACCTTTAAAGGCTTCCTATACTGCTTGATATAGCCGGTATATTTGTGGATATTTAGTTAGATTTTAGAAAAGATATTCACTATTCACCTTTCAGTAAAGAAGAATTAAACCTCCCTCTAGCTGTTCTGGGAGCATCATACCCCATCATAATGCTAAGAAAACTTTACCATAGTCAGGTAGCGAGCTGGGCAGTTTCACAGAAACATATTGAGTTTGACAAACTTCCAACAAACCACAAGCAGCATTCAGTCAGAAACCTACCTAGTTTCCTGCAGCTTGTCTGGCAGGCTGCTGGGGATCCCAGGGCTTCCAGGCTTCTACAGAACTAGGCGCCGAGGCTCTATCCAGGATCTCAGTGGTTCGAGGCTCCCTGCTGCAAAGCCAGGAGACTGGGATGGGTTGCCAGGGTTCTTGGCCCCAGAGCCACTTAACCTATAAACTCCCACACCTGGTGCCTGAAACTGACATGATTCTTGTCATTTTCACTGCTGTCCATTACTGACTAGCAGCAGTAAGCCTGACCCAAGTGGGATCCCAGGGAGCAGATTTCATTTCAGAAACACCACGTTTCGTTTTTTCCAAAATGAACATTTTTCATCATTTCCATGTTTGCAGGAAATTTTGAAGAGAGTCTTTCAGAATAAAAACAAATTTGAAAACGTATCAAAATGTCCTACTAAATGGAAATTTGGCGATTCAAAGAGCTCCAGTCAGTGAGAACAATAGCCTCAAAAGTAAATGAAGTGGCATGTTTAATCCTGTGGGGTGCTGACACTCAGGCAGCACTTTGTAGGATCAGGGCTCATGTTTGCAATCAACTGGTGTGATCTAAAGAGAAATGCAATGGGGAGAAGAGTAAATCCTGGAGAAGAATGTGACGTTGCATTTCTCGGACTGTTCCAGTCTCCAGCTGCCAGTGAGGCCCAGGTTCTCCATTATCATCATGGAAGGTGCTTGACCCTTTGGGATCGGCCCATAATTCACTGTTTAGAAGATCATATACTCAATCAGGGACTAAATTAAATCACTAGCCACTGAAATTAGGCATCTTCAAGTCCAGCATTTTCTTCCACCATTTTAGGCAAAAATTCTGGATTTTTTTTTTAACCGGATCATAAATAGGGACTATAAGAAATATTCTTGCTATAGACAAACACCTGTGCCATGAAACAATACCATATAGACTTTATTAATAGCTAAGGACCATAGGGGCTCCTCAATTACATGCCAGGATGGAGAGCAGAAGGGTGTGTCACAGATCCACAGTTTTTAAACAGTCTATTGTAAGAACCCCTCCAGTGTGTCAGACCCCCTGTTCCTTCAGGGTAGGCCACACCACCTTACCCGCTCCTAGCCTGAGCTACTGGACTATAGCACTCCTGTTTTACACTGTGAGTTCTGCTCAATGAGTCTAACTGAGATAGACTCCTAGTTAGAGACTTGTACACTCTTCAGGGACTAATGCACCCAGACTGTAGATGCAGTGATACACAAACAGCATTTCCAAAACAGAACAGGATTTATTAGTAAATGGGAACATGGCAATGGAAATCCTTAGGTTAACAGAGAAATTAAGGTTAAAACATAGTCCATTCTGGTCAAGCCATAATTCAGCAGTCACGCTGTAGTGAATTCTATTTTTAGGCTCTGACTCTCTCTCTGACTTCCTTCCTTAGTTTGTTCCCATGTGAGAGAGCCCCAAGTTTCTTTTAGAGGCCACACATTCTCTGCTGGCCATGCTCCAGGCAGGGCTATGCGGAGTTCACAATCCCACTGGCCAGAGCTTCCCGCTGTTAAGCATCAATCCCTGAATCACTGCACCCCTTACTGATCTGGGTTGGTTTCAATCAGTTCCTTATTGACTATCCATTCCATCCAGATCAGGAGGTGACACACACATACACCTATGTCTCTTAGTCTGTCCTGAGAGCAAACAATCCTTTTCCCCTCACTGGGGAGCAATGCAAAGTATGGGGGAAACTGGGGCACTAATACGATTCATAAAAATTACTGAACATTCCCATTTTGTCACACGGTGGAAATTAATTAATGAACACTACTTAGAGGGGAAATACAACAATAAATGTATCAGCCCCACAATAGCCGCCCAGCAGGCTATCAATTGCCGGCAGTTCAGCTGTCCCTCCCCTCACTGCCATGTGCTGCTCCTGCCCTCTGCCTTGGAGCTGCTCCCAGGAGCCTCCTACTTGGTGTGCGGGGGGGGGGGGAGGGGGGGGGCTAATGTCAGGGTTTCCCCCTCCCACCTGCTCCTGCACCCCACTTACCCCATCTCCATGGGGGTTGGGGGGGGGAAACGATACGACAGGGCTCAGGACTGAGTGAGCTTCCTGGTAGCAGCTGCTGTCAATTTGCTGATCTACTTAAAAAGACAGTGTACTTAGAGTGCGGTCAGCATACTTAAAGGGGCAACGCACATCTCTCTCTCTCTCTCACACACGCACAGGGTGTGTGTCTCTGTCTGCCATGCTGTCTTCCCTCCCTCCATTTGTGCTGCCTTGTAGAGTGTGAGGCTACATTAACAACAATGGGTTAACCCTTGAGGGCTCAGCCAAAAGCTAGTTCACCATTTAGCAGTAAGGCATTCCCTGGGAAATATCCCACCCTCTGACTCCACCACCTCAACCAAGCTTCACAATCATCATTGCTGTGTACAGTATTAAATTGCTTAAAACTTATACTCTATGTGTGTGTGTGTGTGTGTGTGTGTGTGTATAGTCTTTTGTTTGGTGAAAAAAGTGTCCCTGGAACCTAACCTCCGCCCCCCATTTACATTAATTCTTATGGGGAAATTGGATTCGCTTAACATCGTTTCGCTTAAAGTTGCATTTTTCAGGAACATAACTACAATGTTAAGCGAGGAGTTACTGTATATTCATATTATAGAAATGAACAAAAAAAAAGCAAAGACCTGTCAGAAGGAAGATTATAGAACAACTGTTCCATGTGATATATCCCCCCATGAAGGTGCATAAAAGGTGCCGGTTACAAATTGGATTAAATCTCTTTGGGACTGGTGTGGCAGGGGGTGGGGGTGGGGATGGGGATGTAAAAATACCCCTGTTCATTTAAGATGGTTGTAAGAGGAATTAAGCTCCTTTATGGAACCAGATAAACAATAGGGGCTTCAAACCAAAACACCAGCACATCTCTGCCCACATCTTCTGCGACCACTTGGGAATTTGAACTACGTGGTCAGAGACACTGTGCTGGGTATTGTTTTTAGTAGAGACATGTGCATGTGAGGAAGAGAGAGACAGAAAAGAGACAACAGAAGGATACAGTGGAGCAGAAACCCCAGGACACAGCCTGGGCAAGCAATGGAAGCGTGGCCCTTGGAAAAAGCTAGACACACCTTTTGGCCTGAAAGGAGCTTGGAACTCTAAATAAAGAAACCGCCTCCTGTGATTTGATTCCCCTCATGTTCAGGGAAACAGGACTTTGTACATTGTTTCTAAATAAATAGAATTGCCTCACAGATACCTAACTCCAGCATCAATTTTTTCTCCTAACTAGAACAAGGGCAGGACCCCAATGTTTTGGATCACAGTTCAGGTAAAAAAGAGTAACAATTCATTAGTCATGTTTTCAGTCAATACACTTTGTGTCTTGATCCCCTTGGAATCACGTGAGCAGCCAGTGAGTGCGAGGCTAGTATCAGTCATAATTCCATGCCATTGAAACAGAAATTCCCACATTTAACTGGTCTTGTGGCTAAGGCACTGAACTGGGACTCAAAGTTGCTGTAGTTAAGGCATGCATGAGTTGAGGGAAGTTATGCAATCTCTCTTTTCCGGCAGATGGGGAACTGAGTTTCCTCAGTTCTCCATCCATACAATAAAAATACTTTCCTACATTGTTATTGTACGTATAAATGTATTAATGTTCATGAGGTATTCAAATATGACCGTGTTGTATAAAGATCTAGATAGATTTATAGGTTTTTCACGGTCATTTCTTGTGGCTCTGGCCTACATGTGATTTTTTTTTATGGGGCATCCACTTGACTGTTCTGCACCAAAAGTGATTCCTTAGATGATCCAATGGAAGAGTTACAAAGGCTACAGATTTTTGTCAAGTAATTATTCTCCTTTTCAAGACTTGTCATATGCCTTAAGTTAATTTTTCAGTTTTCACAAACTTTGTTAAGGGTTAATGTGCAGCCAGAACAGTGCTATAGGTACGTTCATAGAAAGATCCCAAGGTGCATTGTGAATGCAGTATACTGGAGTCCCTTGTACCCAGCTCTGAAGTGCAACTACATTTCAGGCTGAAAGATGTCAGCTACTTAACAGAGCGCAGCAGTTTCAGGCAGTGATCGAGAAGGAACAGCAGAGCCAATTGATGTTCTCAAATACAAAGCTGCCAGGTAAAGAATAAAAGCAGTTAACTATAGTATCTTTCAGGGCTGTGTGTCAATAATGAAACCTCACTGTTTTTCTTTTGCCGACTTCCCTCAAATAAGTCATCGCTTTCTTATGACCTGAGAGTTTTTTTTGGCTCCAAGATGTTCAATAAATGCATTTCATAAATCCTTCTCAACCTACATTATAGACTAATGAGAAAGATATTTCTTCTTTTTCAAGACTTCCAGCTAAGGAAACAAATGATACTGACTCATTCTAAGACTTTCCGTAACTTGTTGGTCACTTTCCTTCTTGCCCCTTTCCCCAACCCCTCCACCACCAACCTCCACTTCACTCAGTTTCTCTCAATGTCTTTCTCTGTAGTCAAAGCTCAATGAAAAGAACTCCAGATTCTACAGGTAAACCCCATAACTAAGAAACCTATATGATGCACCTGGAAAATTCCACTGAGCATGTTTAGTCATTTAAAAGTGGCATGTTTATCATGAATTACTAAACAGTTCAGCTAATTTTATTACTAGTGAACACTGAATCACCATTTCACCACCCGCATGGGCATGCTCATTCGCTTCTAGGAGAAGAAAGCGATGCCAACGTCAGAGCTTAAACTCAAATTATGAAGATTTGTTAGGTATTTTAGGTAAACATTTCAGCAAGAGTCCTGAACAAGAGATGTGTAGTCCTGCTTGCCATCATAATAGCTTAATGCTATTAGCAGAGGAAACTGATTCATTGCTTGGAAATGCTAAGCATTTTTCACTTGCCCTGGATCAATAGAAGAGCTGTAATTTTGAAGTTTTTCTTCCATTTTTTGTTCTGTCTAATTTGAACCAACAAAATTTTCTGTTCTATATTTTCTTCTTGTGCCCATCTAGATTATCTGTAATAATGAAGATCTGGTATCATGCCAACATCACCAGCTTTTTTCCTTCTGCTATTTTTTATTACATAATTAACTTTCAAGACTGTCAGTTCCTTGACATTATCCCACTAACCCTTTTGGCTTCTGTTCAGGAAAGTACTCACTTTAGTACATGTCTAACTTCAAGCATGTGAGTGGGCCCATTGACTCCGACCTCTTCTGTATCCCCTGCATACCAACAAACAATCACAAATAAATAAAGCAGGAAAGGGGATGGGGGGTCGGGCGCAACAGTCTGGAAAAATGGCAAAAAACCAAACTTTATTCAAGTCAAAATAAATTCCTTCACAAAGAGGAAATTCAATATAAAAGGATGTCAACAGAAAGAGACAAGCAGTGGTCAGTAGAATGTAATCTGGAAGTCAGGAGGAATAGGAGGGAATATGCAGAGCTAACAAGCCAAGAACCCAGAGACAAATAATCAATGACTTAAGTATGGAAGGAAGCCTGTGACAGAGTCATTTGATCAGTTTGATTGCCAGAGAATAAAAAGAGTAAACAAGGAGGGAAATGTCTTTGTATTTAGTCTTGACTTCTGCACAGATAATCATGAAGTCAGGGGCGGCTCCAAGCACCAGCGCAGCAAGTGCGTGCCTGAGGCGGCAAGCCACAGGGGGCGGCCTGCCAGTCGCTGTGAGGGCGGCAGGCAGGCGGCTTTAGGCGGCATGCCTGCGGGAGGTCCGCTGGTCCCATGGCTTCGGCAGCAATTCGGCGGCAGGGACACCGATGGTGCGGCACCGGTGGCCCTCCTGCAGTCATGCCGCTGAACCCGCGTGACCAGTGGACTGCCCGCACGCGCGCCGCCAAAAGCCGCCTGCCTGCCATGCTTGGGGCGGCAAAAAACATAGAGCAATTGGACAATTGGAACTATATCCTTATACACCGATAGTCTCTACAATAACTCCTTAAGAATCATAGGGTCATAGTCATGCAGTATCGGCCAATGGGTATGTCTAGACTGTTTTAAAACCTGCATCAGCAAGTCTCAGAGCCCAAGTCTACAGAATCGGGCTCATGCCAAAGCACTAAAAAACAGCCAGACCCTGTGTCTCAGGGTACAGCTCAGGGTCTGAAACCCCTCCCCCTCCCCAGGCTTTGATGCCTGAGCCCAAACGTCTACACAGCTGGTTTTAGCACCATTGTGTGAGCCCCAGGCTCTGAGACTTGCTGCCATGGGTTTTAAAATGCAATCTGGACATACCCAATGAAGAACAAGTAGTTAACTTGTTAGAACTCTCTGCTCTTCCCTTCCAGCAGGGCACCTTCTTAGGGCCAGGCAGTAGGACCTTTGATGAGGGCAGCAAATGCCTGATATACTCCATCACAAAGCAGTGGAGTAGAGTGGAGTCCTCCCCTACCCCCCATCCCGCCAAAAAAAATTACATAGCACCACAAGCCTAAGTAAAAAGTATATCTAACTCATGATAACAGACAAAAAGTTTGGAGGAACTGGATGAAAGGCAAAGTCCACAGTAATTTTTCAGTAATTCTTCCTCTTCTGCAACTGGAAATAGTAAATGCCTCGACTATTCTTTTTTAGGCTTCACCTTCTTGGTGTGACTATGTGGGAATGTTTTTTTTTTTTTTAAGAGATGGGAAAGTAGCACTTATATCAGATGCTTATGAAGAGGCGGAGGAAAAGGGATTAATTTTTCTTGAAAACATAATTCCAACTTGGCTAGTCCATTTTCTACCACATGTCAGTGGTAAAAGCTTTTTGTTCTAATGTGGAATCTGACATCAAAAGTACTTCGTTAAAGCCAAAGAACAGGGCAATGGAAATGTCTTTGACCCAGACCAATGAACTGCTTTCATAACTTTTCTTTTGGTCTCTAGTAACAGCTGCACATGAGTGGAATGTATGAAGAAAGAGGGAATGTCATTCCGAGCCTGATCAAACATTTATCTAATCCAAGAATGAATATTACACAGTCTTACAGGACTCCAAGGACCTGTATTATGGACCAATTGCTTATCCATATCCACTATAAACCAAATAAAATATTTGAATTAGGTCAAAAGACAAGGTACAGGTACCATCACCTTTACTGGTATCTTTTATTCCACAGCAAGCAGTGAAGGGATTTAATCATCTCTTGGTTTGCTCTACTGTCAATTAGAACTTCATCTTTCAAAAGACTCTTCTTGATCCAGATTTTGACCCTGAATATTGTTTGGAGATAGCAAGATGAAAGAAAGCTGTTAAATATCCATTAAATATCTCGGCGATGCCACCATCACAGCTAATTCCCTCGCTAGCTTCAGCAGATGTCAATAAATGAATGGGACATGGAGACTGTTCTTTTCATATAATAAAAATTAAGCAGTATTAACACGGAGATGTCAAAACAGAAAGCACTGGAACAAACTAATAAAGAGCAATGAGCTAAGAGCCAGGACTGGATGGGATTCATCCAAGGCCTCTGACAGAACTCAATGTTTAAATGGCTGAGATGCTTACAAAAAATTACTAGGTCTCATTTAAGGGTACATCTACACTACAGGGGGGAGTCGATTTAAGATACGCAAATTCAGCTACGTGAATAGCGTAGCTGAATTCGACGTATCACAGCCGACTTACCCCGTTGTGAGGACGGCGGCAAAATCGACTTCTGCGGCTTTTTGTCGGCGGCGCTTACTACCACCTCCCCTGGTGGAGTTAGAGCGCCGATTCGGGGATCGATTGTCGCGTCCCGACGGGACGCGATAAATCGATCCCTGAGAGGTCGATTTCTACCCGCCGATTCAGGTGGGTAGTATAGACCAGACCTAAGTCAGCTACTGTGCTAGAGAACTAAAGTGTCGCAAAAAAAGGGTTAAAGTGCTGGAATGATCCTGGGAATTTCAAATCAATTAACCCTACTTTGGTACCAATTAACGGAATGAATTGTTAACAGAGTTATAGAACACTTATAATACTTCTTTAATGTTCCAGGTGCCATGCAGACACCTGAAGGGCTTGTCGACACTTTACAGTGGTGGAACCTGTGCCACTGTAGCACTTAGTGAGGACGTTACCTACACCGACAGGAGAGCTTCTCCCAACAGAGTAGGTACTCCACCTCCCCAAGAGGCAGTAGCTATATCAACCTCCTGTCAACATAATGCTGTCTGCACCTGGATTTAGGTCAGTATAACTGCATTGCTTTTCCAGGGGTGATTTTCCACACCCCTATGAGACGCAGTTATAGTGACTTAAGTTTGTAGGGTAGACCAGGGCACAATGTCACTGCCCCTAAGCCACAAAGCATTCCATCTAAATAGAAGTCAAAAGATGGGCAATTAGAAAGCCTTCTGAGATGATATGAGGACCATCTACAGAGCTGACATATGAGTGGCATATAAAGTAGAGGCATATAAAATACTGAATTACTGAGAAAATGTAAGTCATGCACTCCTGTTCACAGTTTCTCAATAAAAGAAGGGGTCATTCAATGACATTAAAAAGGCAACACATTTAAATCTGATAAAAATTTATATACTGCATAATTAACCTGTGGATATCACTGTCATAAGAGGCCAAGACTGGCAGTGAACTTGGGGATTTTTCCTCTCTCTCTCTCTGCAGCATGTGGGTCGCTTGCCAGGATTATCTGGCTATATCTCAATTATTTCCCTGTCATTGTGGGGGCCTCAGGCACTGCTGCACCTTGGTTCCTCCTATTGTCTGCCTGTAGCACATAGTAGTCTAGTCTCCTGTGGGTTGTAAACTTTGGTCTAATTTTGGTTGTTGGGTGTAGTGTGAGGGTGCCGGATGCTACCAGGCCTGTGATACAGGAGGTCAGACTAGATGATCTGGTGGTCTTTTCTGGCCTTAAACTCTATGACAGGGGTCAGCAACCTTTCAGAAGTGGTGTGCCGAGTTTTCGTTTATTCACTCTGATTAAAGGTTTCGCGTGCCAGTAATACATTTTAACGTTTTTAGAAGGTCTCTTTCTACAAGTCTACAATATATAACTAAACTATAGTTGTATGTAAAGTAAATAAGGTTTTTTAAATGTTTAAGAAGCTTCATTTAAAATTAAATTAAAATGCAGACCCCCCCGGACCAGTGGCCAGGACCCAGGCAGTGTGAGTGCCACAGAAAATCAGCTTGCGTGCCGTCTTTGGCACACATGCCAACGGTTGCCTCCCCTGCTCTATGACTCTAAAAGGATTAAAAATAAGATTAGAGAGTCATGTGAATAATGATGGCATCTACAATTATATTTTACAAGATAAAAATATATATAAGGGTTATTAAATCTTTATGTTTCAGGGCATAAAACAACCACTAATGTTATGAAAAAATTTCCCTTGGGGCAGGTTACTGGAATTCTTGAGTCTTCTCTTGAAGTATCTGGTACTTGCTCTCACAACATAGAACAGGGTTGAGACACATAGACAACGACTCTGGAGCACCCCCGGGGAAAAATTGGTGGGTGCTCAGCACCCACCGGCAGCTCCCCATCCCCCCGCCCAGCTCACATCCGCCTCCACCTCCTCCCCTGAGCACGCCGCGTACCGGCTTTTCCCCCCTAGCTCCCAGTGTTTGTGCCGTGAAACAGCTGTTTCACACGGCTGGGAGGAAGGAGGGGGAATGTGGCGCGCTCGGGGAAGAGGCAGGGCTGGGGCAGGGATTTGGGAAAGGGGTTGGAATGGGAGCGGGGTAGGGGCGGGAAAAGGGTGGAGTCAGGGCGGGGGGCGCGAGCACCCACCAGCGCCAGGGAAAGTTGGCACCTATGTTGAGACATGTCAATGGGGCAATATTGGTAGAAATTTGATCAGTTATTGACCATAGAGAACCCATTCTTTGATTAGTTGAAAACTTAAATTTTGAAGCTGTTAATTCAACTCTTTCATAGGAAAGAAATACACTTTAAAATATTTTTCTAAAAATTACTTATAAAAAGGACTCTGACATCAATTTGCTGAACTGTTACGTTTTCTGAAAATAAGCCTGTTTCATATAAAGGGCCAAAATAAAAGTATTAGTATGCATATTGGTTAAGCATCTCACCATATACTGTACATGTGGAAATCAGAGCTTTTACATATGCTAGAATTTAAATGCATAAAATGCTGCAAAAAGAATCCAAGTTTAGAGTTTGGGATTCAAGGGTATTTTTTCTTGAAGCTCCCAGTGATCTGAAATAAGGAACAGCTAAAACCAAACAAAATGCACCAAAATGCTCTTTGTGGGTCATTGTTTATTTACGAACTCAGACGCCCCAATGCTACAACTGACTTCATTCAGGTACAAGGATCTAGCCAAGATCTCCACTGAGCTCTGTATGGGCTTGGTCATAAAACTGCTTTTCCTTTATCCAGTTCAAATTTAAAGAGATGTGGAATGGGGATGGAGGTGGTGTAGAGGAATATTGCAAATTTAAGACCTCATCCTGTAATCCTTGCACATTCTACTGAAGTCCATGGGAGCTTTGGGAGTCCAAGGAATGCCGCATCAGATGAGTGATAACAGATCTGTAAGTTGATTTGGGAAAAAAAGGATGCAATATTCTGTTCTTTTTAGGTTCTTATACTGCACCCATCATCCTAGCACTTGAGTGGCTTCAAAAAATTTCTTCAACTCAAGGTAGAAGGTACCACTCAGTGTGAGCATGCGAGATAGAATCTTTCCCAGAATTAGCAATGTAGTTATTTTCAAATGAACTCCCAGTACTGGCTTATCACACACAGCAATAATTCCGACCCTTTAGGTTAACATCTTAATGTCCCAGCTTAAATACAAAGTTAAGTGTTTAGGCTAGAAAAGTGTTCTCTGTCAAGATTTAAATCTATGTTTTGCTATAAAGGATCAAACTTATTATTAACATTTAGTTTAAGATGTTTACTGTTGACTCAGGGTTGAATTCGAGGGTTTGTTCCAATTTCATTAACATGTATACAATTCACATTCAAATGAACTTTATAATTTTCAGTCTCAGAATGCATATTCCAGTTCACATTGACAGTTTGGCTAATTTATATTGGAACTGTACACTTGGCTATGAAATAATATATCAGGAAATACTAAAAAAATTTAGACTGTAAAAATACTAAAATTATGGGTAAGATGTTCTCAGTTACAACAGTGTAAATTTAGAGTTATTCCATTGCCTTCTTAGTATGAAAGGCCTTGGTCATTAATGAATGATGACATAGGAGCTGCCAAAAGGGCGACTACATGTCCTACAAGTGTGCAATGACTCCAGTCTCAGAACTGAGCCAAGGAGTGGAACCAAAGACAAAGGCCTTGGCCGCAAACCCATGAAAAGGGGTTCTTAGAGGCCTCGCAATGTTCCTATTCCTGGAGTTCTCTAAGAAGGTGGAAAATACTGGAAGCTCTTTCACATTGCTCTTGTAAGGGAAGATATTTCAGCAAAAGGTCAGAATAAAAAAGTCTCCTCTTCAGACCTGTCCCAGTCTCACTTGGTTTGGTCCACCAATAGACACTCCTTTCTTTAACCCCAGAATTAAATAGTGAGACAGCATCTCTCTTCTCTGCAGATAAGCAGTTCTCAGTCTGTAGAAAATCTCTCCTCCACTTTTAGTGTTTCAAGAGAAATTTTCCAGCAGTAGCATCAAGTATGCTATCCCTAAGTACATGAATGACATCCATAGTAATGTTGTGAGAATTCTCACACAGGCATTTCAGCTTTTGTATTACAGTGCTGCTGCTCTTGCAATATTTGAGCGGCTTGTTCTATCTAGAGATCAAAGATGTCCTCATGTGGCCAAGGTGGCTTCATCTCAGAGAACAAGTGATAATGGTTTTTTTAACGGGACTATCCTCCAGATGTGACTTTGTAGCGGTCTCCTTGAACAATGTTAAGGCTTGAATCAGGGTAGCAACAGGAGAGGGTCAAGGTGCCACAGGACTACACAAGTTATTACATCATTTAAATCCTTTCCTTTCTTTGCTAGGAATGCCTAAAATGCCTGGCAAAAATCAGGTTGTATGTTGGAACTAGAAGTCTGATTTGCCTTCCCCACATCAACAGCATCCATGTTAGAATTTCTTGCATACATGCTGCAGGTCCAGTGTCTCATAGGTATCACACAGCTCTGGGCACAGCTAACAAGATTTCCAGGGATCTTCATTCTTTCCAAGACACTCACAATATTGACTGCTTCCTCAGTTTAGGAGATAGCAGCTAATTTAGGTAATCCTCCCAACAGGATGGCCCTGAATCTCCATTATTGCACCAATCCACTAGGAGGTTGACTGCACCTTGATTTGAGGTCCAGAAGTCAATATTTAAATGGTCACTATATCTCAGTCAAGCCCAAACAACTGACCCCAGCAGTGCCATTCCTCCATTAGGCAGGATGTCAGGAGCCCAGTAATTTGTAGGTTGGGGCAGTATTGATCTGTTCTGTGGAATTACCTGTATCCACAGAACGTGTGACACAGTCACAGCTGAGTTGAGATAGATTCCAACCATACATGTTTATTCTTAAATTAGAAAGCGAGTCTTCCCTTCCATGGACTTACTCACTGACTTCCATGGGAGCAGGCCCAGGCCCCTTATGATATATCTACACAGCCCGCAGCAGCAAGCATCCTGGGTTGACAGACTTGGGCATGGGCAGCTCAAGCTAGTACTCTAAAAATAGCTATGTAAACATTGCTCTGATGCTGCAGCTCAGGCTGGGGTTTGGTCTCCGAAGCCCACCCCTCTCCTTAGGGGTTGTACCTTATGTACAACAGTATGACTTTGATCAGAATGTGGAAAATCCATTTGTGTGTTTCATACAAATTAAAGGCCTAAATTCAACCTTCAAAATACATACTACTTCCAGGAGAGTATGAATTATATACCAAAGGGCAGATTTAGGCTCTTCAGTGGATCGTGCTAAACAAAAATAAAACTTTCAGATTACATTCAACCAAAGTATTGAAATACACTTTGTAGTAATTTATTATTTCTATAGTGCCATGGGCTTGTAAGGTAAACTTAAAATAAAAAGAGAAGTACCTTATCTAGGGAGCTTAAAATCCAAGGTCCCAACGTAACAAATGACATTAGCACGTTTAAAAGCTTTGCTGGATTGGAATGTAAATTAGGACAAGAAGGGATGTCAAACACAATGATAAGAGTTGAACAATATGGTAAGGATGAGGTTTACATGAGGTTATGTTTCTATTTTTGTAGTTACATTAGAAGATTGAATTTGTTCCTTCAGACATGAATGGTGGATGGAGGTTAGTATTGGAAAACTAACTGAAAGTAGTAACAATTGAGGGGGGATTGGAAGGAGAAGAATGAGGTTGCAATATGCACAATCTTCTTCTATGCATTAGAGGACAGTACAAGAGAATGTGAGGGTTCATTTGCAAAAGGACGCAACCATGAGAATGTTGTGATGCATTAAATTGGCAGAGCCAAGAAGGTACACATGGGAGAAGTTGAGACTCCTTCTAAACAAGGAACAAAGAATCAACATTAACTGGTTTCTACAAGTTTCTGCTGTGTTCTATCTCAATATACTGTTTAGACAGGTGTTGACATTCTTTACAGTTCAGTAGTGCAAATCCTGACTTGGTTGATTTCACTTACTGAAAGGTCAGCAATTTCCAGAAAATAGTGTGAAGGAGAACACGTACTATGTAAAGTTGGGGGCAGTGGGTGCGAATGAAAGGATAATGGGGCTCAGCTGGACATAATTGTAATACCAAAAATAAAATAAAATAAAAAACAGAAGAATTAAGTATTGGAATCATTAAACAAAAAAGTTAAAGTGGAAACTTTAGTACAACTTTGCCAAAAGCAACCAGAAAATACTCCCTTAAAAAGTGTTCACTACACTATAAAACATTTAAAATATGGAAAGAAAAATAAGGTTGTGTGATTTCAGGTCTCGATTTTTTTTTGTTTTTTTTTTTTAAGAATAAGTAAATTGCCTTGGTACAGAAAAAAAAAATCTTTGGCTTCCATTTGCTGGCTGGCTTGAATCACCAAGGAGTAATCATCCAAACATTAGCAGGCTTCCAGACAATAACATACTTTTATAATACACACACATATATACACAAGTATTGTTAACTAATTTGTGAAAAACGTAGGGATGCCTACAAGCTCTTACTAGAATTGGTTATTTAGAGTAGAGACTCTTTTTTAACACCACCATCCCCATGTCAATATCCATCTCCCTTGATCTAAGCCCTACTGAACACTTTTGCTGCAGAAAATGCCATAACAATTGTAATTCCGCAATACAACACAACACAGTATAGGAAAGTTGGAAAGAAGGCATCACAACTTTTTGATGTTTAAAACTGACAGATGGCAGCATAAGATTTTGGCAGGGTCCTGAAAGAAAACATGGAAATAAACTTATTTTTTGGATAACTAACATACTATTACGGTTGTGCATGAAATACCTAGCCCTCCCACTTAAACAAAAAAGACTCATAGCAAGTAAGCATGCCAGACAAAGGAACACATTCAGATATGAAGACCAAATTGCTGTAATAAAATATTAAGGACTTGTTAGTGTCAGTTGCAAAAGAAAAAAGGATCAAACTATAGGGAGAAAATAGGATTTCTTTAACATGAGATCTCAAATGGTACAGGATCTAGGGGAAAAAAAAGAATTCACAGGAGACCACCAAAATGTGAGGGCATTGGAGATAAGATAGAATGTGCAGTACAGAAACTGTATTGTGTTGTGTTTAAAAAGCAAATGCAGGTATTAGCTTACCTGAAGATCTCCCAAAACCCACTGAAAGGGAAACCATGAATTCAAAAAGGCAGTATGTTGTAAATTAAATTGATTACAGAAACAAACATAGTAAAGGTTTATTTCACTTCAGGTTAAAATATTTAAGTTACCTTAATTGTACTTAGATATTAATTTCTCTCTATTGCTGGCACTGCAGGGTAAATAATATGTATCTCTGATATAGTGCCTTTTATCAGTCGATCTCAAAGCAATACACCACAGGAATTATCCTCTCCTCCCTTCGATATAAGATTGAAGTACCTTGACATGAAACTGTGAGGAAGTTTTCTTTGCTACTGTCCATACTACAGTGCAGTATACTGTGAATCAGAAAGCTGAAGATTTCAGTTACTAACACTGTCTGTGTGATATCTTTAGTTTGTAAAATTATCTTGTTCTCCTGGGGTCAGTTGAATCAAAAACAGAAAAAGTATGAAATATTAAGATGTCATTTGGATAACATTATTTGACATTCAATTACTTCTCTGACCATAATCACACTAATAGATCTGCAAAACTGGCAGCAAGGAATAAGTCATGAGAACAAATGCCAAATACAGAAAAGGTCTTCACCTTCAGATAAATTTGATTTGCATGAACAGGAAACTAATTTTTAAAAAGCTAGAAGCAAAAGAGCTTTAGCATAGAGATTGCAGAAAGCTACCATGACAGAAAACCAGTAAGAAGTTGTTATTGGCTCAGGCTTATTGTTTTCCATACAAGAAATCCATAAGATTATTGTTCAAAAACATCAAGCAATACACCCTTTACTTACAATATTGCAATCTGGGAATATGCTGATTTACTCAACTACATAATAAACAGAGATGGGGAAAACACCAACAACATAAACAAAATAAGAGAGGGTTGGAGCATGGCTCCAAACCATCCAACTCTGAGTAACTCAGTTAACCCCTTGATGATTGCTTTACTATGCATGGTACCAACAACAGAGGAAAGCACAGGGCTCTTAAAATATATTGGCTACTTCATGTATTGGATGGTTCAGAGGGCTGGTAATGGCTCAAGTCCTTCTCTTACTGATTGAAATCAATCACAAGTCAGTAATGACTGAAAACTATTACCATTTTCTGGTTGATAGATGGTTTACGTAAAAATATTTTGGTGGTGTCAATCCACTTCTCTGTTTTAATGATGCATTTACTTATGACATGTTATTCAGACATTAGATATTTGTGCGTGCTGTATGGAATTCAAGACAGAGCATGGTCTCTTCTAAACCAGACAGATAGAATTCTAGCTGTATACAAGCTCATTTGTTATTTTTTATATGCACCTCCTATTTAGAATGCACTGTGATTCCATATAATCATGATAAGGGGACAAATATCAATATCATTGACACACACCCTCCCTGCATTAAGTGCCTTCTAGCACACCATCCCCAAAAAGAAGGGCCAAAGGCAGAATGAGGCATAGGAGACTGAAATACTACCACTCTCACGAACAGTGTTAGATGCTTTATGTCCAGGAATGTTGGTAGATCACTCTATCTAGATACTTTTATGGTTCCCATCACCACAGTATTTGGCATTAATATTATTTAACATTGATTTATCCTTACAAACACTTCTGCAAGGCAGAGAAATGGAGGTTACTGGTCTGTAACAGGAGGTCCTTTGAGATGTGTGGTCCCTAACTGAATTCCACACGTGCATACCATGCAGCTGAGATCACAGATTTCTAGCAAGTAGGGTCCATTATTTCGCACCTGCACAGTTGTTGTCCTTGTGATCTGAACTAAGGATATAAAGGGCGGTGCAGACTGATGTCTGTGCAGGTCCTCTCCTATGCAAATCAGAAGAATCCAAATCAGATGGGGGAAGTAGGGCAGATAATGGAATAGAGAGATAAGGACCACACATCTTGAAGAACTTCCCCTTAAAGGTCAGTAACCTCCATTTTTTCTTCGAGTGCTGGATCCTATGTGCATTCCACACCTGGGTGATTGATAAGCAGTATTTAAACAGGAGAGGATGAGAAGAAGCACTTGGTATACATGCTTGTAATACTTCAATCCCAACAGCTGCATCTGAAGAGAAGGCTTGAACTAACACTTAATACTTCATGAATGCATGGATGGAGCTCCAGGTAGCTGCTCTACAGACGTCCAGTATAGGCACCTCTTGAAGAGATGCTGATGAGGTTGCTTGTTCTCTAGTGGAATGGACTCTCGCACCATGCAAGAGAGGAATACGTGCCTATTGGCAACACAGAACGATGCAGTCACAGATCTACTTAGAGTCTCTGAGCAAATAATGCCTTTCTCCTCAGCACCATTCTGCTGTACACTCCTGTGGGAATTCTGCTCCACTGCACAATGCAGAATTTTGCATAAAATTATGGTTGTGCACACAGAATTTCTTTTCCCCCACAGAAATGGGCTGCAGTGCTGCTAGCTGCCGCTAGGGGCCACTGGATCCAATGGAGCCCAAGTTGCACATAGAAGATGCTGTTGGGGGGGGGGGGGGGGGGGGCTAGAGGGATCCTGGCAACTGCAGTTTCCAGCATGCCCGGAGGGAGGGAGACGGTGATGTAGGGTGACCAGATGTCCCGATTTTGGGGACTTTTTCTTATATAGGCTCCTATTACTCCCCCATCCCATGTCTGGTCACCCTACGGTGGTGTGCAAGAAACTCCATGCAAGCCTGATACTGAGCATCAGGCTGTTTCTCCCTCTGAATCCCTGGGCTCTGCGGGGGAGGGGAGTTGGTGTTTGGGCTGGAGGTGACCCATGGCTGGGCTTTGGGGGAGGGGGTTTGAGTGTATTATCTGGAGGGGCCCCATAGCTGGGCTCTGTGGGGGAGGGTTTGTGGGTGTCTGGTCTCCCGGCTGGACTTGGGGTGGGGGAGGGCAGGGGCAGAGAAACAGGAACTGGGTTGTCATAGGGGTTTCTTTAACTCTCTACTCCTGGGGAAATGTTGTGTGTGTCTGTATTGTTACAGACATACCTGCTCACAGGTATTTTGAAATAAATTACCAAACTAATTTACACTGGTGTGATTACGTAGTGTTATTTTGACAAATAAAATTTGCAGAGTTTTAACTTTTTGGCACAGAATGTCCGCAAGAATAGCTGTATCAACAAATAACCTTTGTGATTTTCTAAGCAGTTTTGTCTTTTGCAGGTAGGACATCAGAGTTCATCTGACTCCAGAGAGTGAAGTCTCCTCTACTCATTGGATACATGAGGTTTTGGGAAGAATGCTGGTAAGTGGATAGGTTGATTTATGTGAAACTCAGAGATTACTTTTGGGACAGTAGGTGAAGACAAGGGGAAACCTTCTTCTTACACTATTTTTTATAAGACAGGTCAGCCACAAGTACTCCCAGCTCACTCACCCTTCTGGCTCATGTGATGGCAACTAGAAAGGCTAACTTGATGGAAAGGTGGTTAATAGAACATGTGGCCAGTGGTTCAAATGGTGGTCTGGTAAGTTCCGATAGTACAAGGTTGAGGTCCCATTGCGGTGCAGTTTTCAGCACCAGTGGAAAGGTCCTAACTCTATCTTTCAGAAATCTAATTGTTCTTGGGTAAGTAAAAATGGAGTAGCCCTAGGCCAGAGGATGAAAGGTACTCATTGCTGATAGTCCTTCTAGCAGCAAACTAATGGCAACCCCTGCAGTTTTCA
>NW_020664530.1:9641649-9655561 GCF_002925995.2 Terrapene triunguis
ACAAAAATGAAGGAATCCGTCCAACTGGCAGTGGACAATAGAAACCACCACCAAACAATGTGCCTTGTTAGGGTTCCATTTTAAATATTTCATATAAACCAACTAAGCAATCATACTTCAATTTTTTATTTTGAACCTTGGGGGATGACAAGTATATTAAAGCTAAAAAATGTAACAGGAACAGAATAGGTATTTTAGTTCTAGGAAAGTTTCTCAACATTTTGGTTATAAACAAGATTTGGAGCACTAACATAGCAGAACCAGGTCAAATTTAGCCCAAAATAGGTTTCCCATTTACAGTTTTAAAACTTGATACTACTAGAAAGGTTTCCATGATTTTTTTTTAATCTATGAATCTTCTCTCTCAAAAAAAAAGAACACGCCTGACAATTTGCTAATTGAAACAATACAGTATGGTGTTAGTGCCTAGAACAAACAAATTGACTAGAAACAAAAGTGAAACTGGCAAAGCTACTTGTACTGTTGAGATATCCAGAAAATAAACAAATAGCACAAATGGCGAAGAGCAAATGTAAGAACTCACTTATGAATACTATAGTAGGGTCCCATTCCCATTGTAACCTAACATACAAGTATTACCACTGAGTTCAGAGTGACTATTCAGGTGATAAAATTATTCACATGCGTAAGTGAGTTATACTGAGATTGCAGTTTACCATTTGTAAGAGATGCATTTTTAAAAAAAAATAAAGGTTTTTTACTAGGGCTGTTGATTAATCGCAGTTCATTCACACGATTAACTAAAAAAAATTAATTGCCATTCATCACAGTTTTAATCGCACTGTTAAACAATAGAATACCAAATGAAATTTTTAAATATTTTGGATGTTTTTCTACATTTTCAAATATATTGATTTCAATTACAACACAGACTACAAAGTGTATAGTGCTCACTTTATATTATTTTTATTACAATTATTTGCATTGTAAAAATGATAAACAAAATAAATAGTATTTTTAATTCATCTCAGACAAGTACTGTAGTGCAGTCGCTTTATTGTGAAAGCACAACTTACAAATGTAGATTCTTTTTGTTACATAACTGCACTCAAAAACAAAACAATCTAAAACTTTAGAACCTACAAGTCCACCCAATCCTACTTCTTGTTCAGCCAATCGCTAGGACAAACAAGTTTGTTTACATTTACAGGACATAATGCTTCCTGCTTCTTATTTACAAGGTCACCTGAAAGTGAGAACAGAAGTTCGCGTGGCACTTTTGTTGCCGGCATTGCAAGGTATTTACGTGCCAGATATGCTGAACCTTTGTATGTCCCTTCCTGCTTTGGCCACCATTCCAGAGGATATGCTTCGATGCTAATGACGCTTGTTAAAAAAATAATGTGTTAATTAAATTTGTGACTGAACTCCTTGGGGGAGAATTGTACATCTTCTGCTCTGTGTTTTACCGCATTCTGCCATATATTTCATGTTATAGCCATCTTGGATGATGGACCCAGCATTTCACTGCAGATTTCACAAAACACAAAGAAGGTACCAATGTGAGATTTCTAAAGATAGCTACAGCACTCAAGCCAAGATTTAAGAATATGAAGTGCTTTCCAAAATCAGATCAGAATGGGGTGTGGAGTATGCTTTCAGATGTCTTAAAAGAGCAACACTCTGATGCGGAAACTACAGAACCCAAACCATCAAAAAAGAAAATCAACCTTCTGCTGGTGGCATCTGACTCAGGTGATGAAAATGAACATGTGTTATCAAACAGAACCCATCATCAGCATGGACGCATGTCCTCTGGAATGGTGGTTGAAGCATGAAGGGGCATATGAATCTTTAGCGCATCTGGCACGTAAATATCTTGCAACGCCGGCTACAACAGTGCCATGCGAACATCTGTTCTCTTTCAGTTGACATTGTAAATAAGAAGCGAGCAGTATTATTTCCTGCAAATGTAAACAAACGTGTTTGTCTTAGGGTATGTCTACACTACCGCGGTAGTTCGACGGCTGGCAATCGAACTTCCGGGTTCGATTTATCGCGTCTGGTCTGGACGGGATAATTCGAACCAGGAAGTGCTCGCCGTCGACTGCGGTACTCCACCTCAGCGAGAGGAGTACCGCGGAGTCGACGGGGGAGCCTGCCTGCCGCGTGTGGACCGCGTCTGAACCGCGGTAAATTCGAACTAAGGTATGTCGACTTCAGCTACGTTATTCACGTAGCTGAAGTTGCGTACCTTAGATCGAATTGGGGTGTTAGTGTAGACCAGGCCTTAGTGATTGGCTGAACAAGAAGTAGGAGTGAGTGGACTTGTAGGCTCAAGTTTTACATTGTACTAAAAAAAAAAACCACAGTTATTTTTTGTACATAATTCTACATTTGTAAGTTCAACTTTCATGATAAAGAGATTTCACTATAGGACTTGTATTAAGTGAATTGAAAAATACTATTTTTTATTTTTAAAGTGCAAATATTTATATTAGAAATAAATATAAAGTGAGCACTGTACACTTTGTATTCTGTGTTGTAATTTAAATCAATATATTTGAAAATGTGGAAAGCATCCAAAAATATTTATAAAAATAGTATTTTATTATTATTTAATTGTGCGATTGATCACACCATTCATTTTTTTAATTGCTTGACAGCCCTATTTTTTACCTTGTCCAAGTCCCTTCAGTGTTTCATTACGTACCCCAGGATCCAGTACATAATAGTTAGTTTTGCCATTACAAATCCACAATTTCCTGTAGCCCTAGCTACTGATTGTTGAAACACTCCCTTAAAGAATTTTGGTTTGATATACAGTATATGATTTTCAGGGATTTGTCTGACAGTCTCCAAGATGAGATATCGGATGAGTAGTGGGATTCATTGAACAGATCGGACGTGAATGATGTAACCAAATATGTAAATCTATAAAGGTTTATGGTTTCTTTTTTTACTGTTAAAAGAACACCAATACATTATCTTTGTCACTGCTGCAAAGGGATGAAAGGAACAGAGTCAGCAGTTATAGGTTCTAAATCTGGCTAAACTTTTCTTTTTAAATCTCTTTGCACAGGCCATTTAATGCTTTATGAGTTTTTATTTCAAAACATTTTATGCCCTTTTCCCCAGTAGAATAATAATAATAATAAATAAACCAACATGCACGCCAGCATCTCAGCAGTTACAAGCCTACAACAAAACAACAGAATGCACATTGCAGGAGGGGAAAAAATATTAGGTAAGAAAAATTTTAATTGGTTGTAAATAATTAAGAAGGGGTGTGGGAGATGAGAAATACTGACCATATTGCTCTATCAATGAACAATATATTGCTCTCTATTAGAGCTCAGCAAAATATTTGCAAGGAAACCCAAAAGCATACAAGGCTTTCCTGATTATGAGTTTGTTCAATACCCAGCCCAGGTTTGCAATTCTCAGCCCCATTTTGACTGAACCTAGAGGAATCACTTCAGCATGACACTGCATTTTTGACTGAATTTTGCTTTCAGATTTTGATTTCAACTAGGGTAACCAGATGTCCCGATTTTATAGGGACAGTCCTGATTTTTGGGTCTTTTTCTTATATAGGCTCCTATTAACCCCCACCCGCTGTCCCAATTTTTCACACTTGCTGTCTGGTCACCCTAATTTGAACTTTACAGTGAAAACAAAATTTGGGTAAACCCCAATATAGATTAAAAGCAAGGGGAAAGTTTGCACAAACTTCTGATGAGCAAAGCTGCCAATTTTTGCTCAGCTCTATTCAATGCAGAGCACTCTACAATAGCATCTCTGCAACCCAAACATCTTGCTAACTCTAACAAGTAACCCCAGTTCAGTCCTCAGTTTCTCGTCAAGTCAGCCACGTCATGCCAGCAGCTAAGCAGACATCCCCAATGAAATCTATGAGGACTTCTGTCTGCATGTCAAGGATACAACATAACCGAATGGGAGCTGAACTTGGCTCTGTGTATGTGCCAAATATACTCTTTGTTAAAACTCTGCTAGTGTTCACAATGGGAGCTAAGACAAAGATGGAGTGAGTATATCTTATGTGGCAAGTAGTTCAAATGGCTTCAGTAAAACTCATGGATTAAAGTACTCCTCCCACATGACCGAGGGTGGCAGAATCTGGCACCAAATGATTAGGGCTAGATTATGTCCTAGTCCTATGGGGTTATGCGGAGGAGTAGAGGTAGTAAGTGGCCCACCCTTCCCTGCATAGCCAGGTAGTACCTGCCTAAATTTTTGCTCCAGGCATGCGTGAGGGGAGCAGCGCCCATGTGTCCAATACCTCCTTCCAGAAGGATGAGCTGGGATGAGGCAATGAGAGATTCCACTCCCTAAATATCAACCAGTGAAGATAGCTATGTATGACTCACCTCATTCCACCTACTTTGGAAGAGGGGAGCACTGGAGAAATTGTTCCTCAAAATGTACATCCAAGTCACAAGTCCTTGCCAGGGCCGGATTTCCAATTAGGCACATGTCTAAGGGTGCCGCCGTTCTAGGGGCACCTAAAAGTTAAAAGTGGGTTAAAAGTTTCATTTTTTACAGAAGACATGAAGGTCAGCTGTGCCTAGGGGTGCGTAAGGTGTAAATCTGGCCCTGTTCCTTGGTGGTGCTCCTGCTAGGATTATGTGCTGCTTCAGGGCTCTGTCTAAAAGGCACAATGAGCAGCAATAATAAATAGAATGACTGGATGGATATAATGGATCTGTACAGTAAATGCTGTGATGTGAACTTTTAAGCACAAGCCTGGACTTTAGAGTGGGCAGGCTTAAAGTTCATTCTAATTCTAGAGGCATTATTGATCCAGTGATTGGGAATACAACTGGAATCAGCAACACCTCCAAAAGCAGAATTAACCTTTAAAGAGTGTTCACTCTACTTCTGAAGTTATGCTTGTGCTTAAAAGTTCACATCACAACGTTTACAACACAAAAGTAGTTCCAATAATGCATTTTGGTTATAAGCAAAAAGGCAAACCTGTCTCTACAAATAAAGGTAAGATTTTAAGCCACTGGCCTTAATTCTGTGGTCCATGCTGCTTAAATGAATAGGTTAAATAATATTATAAGATTACTTTTGTATTACCATAACACTTAGGTGCCTTTATCATGGCCCAGCAAGACCCCATACACAGAACAAATAGGCTCAAAAATGGACCCCTTCCTTTAGCAATGAAAACCTGAACCTTCATTTCTGGGAGCACTACCTTAGGAAAGTCATGATTGGTCAGAACGTTATCCTGTGGTCTTGAGATTAAAGACACTTCACTGTAGACATTAGGCTTAAAGCAGTCTCTTCCTTTTTTTAATTTATGCCAGATTGCTCTAGGTCTTTTGACATGATTATTACTATTTGACTCTACTGTAGAGAATAGAAGTCACAACAAATCAAGTAGCAGACAGCTCTGTAGCTTTTATTTGTGAAACCTGAAATATGATTTGCCACACCAAAAAAGTGATTTAAACTTTTTTTTAAAATGTATTAAATTAACTGACAAACTGCAGTGTAACTACTTGCTGCTAATATCCCTGCTTAGCAGGGCTTTGGCATATCATGACATTTCTTCTGTAGCAAGGAATTTAGGGCAACTTCTCATCCATAAAGAACATCTTAAAGATCCAATTTGTCTTTGATGCCCAGCGGCCCACAAAATAAATTTGAAACTTGTGGGCTTCCTGGTTTCCATTTTTATCCTTCAGTATTTAACTAAATACCACATGTAACCGAAACACCTATACCAGCTTTCCTAATTTAATCTGTGTGTGTTTATGGAAGACATTAAAAAATAAAAGTGAATTGCATATGGTCTGTTCTCGGCATTTAAGTTTACTTCCTGCTGTCATTTTCTGATCATAGTGCAGAACTAATTTAATGCAGTGCTAAGTTACTATAATGAAAACCAGACCACAAAAAATATTCATTTGAGAATGATTGGTAAAATCCTGTCTTATTGAAAATAGGGCTCACTTTACCCTTACAGATGGCTGTGCAAGTAAAGTATACCTGAAGTCTTACAGACTGCATGGACGATTTAGTCTGTACTTTAAGCCATGTAGCTGAGACCCGAACATCTGAATCCAAACCTCATCTGGCCACCTACATGCTTCACAGTTAAAGATGCACTGCATCTTCTAAATTTGTGTATACTAAAAACACTTTGATGTTCTTTTGTGCATAGACTTGACATCCTGAGCTTCCTGTGGAAAATATGTTGCGTGAAATGACAGGACAGTGCACAAATTAGCCATAGAAAAAGTTAAACAACTCAAGAAACAAGGCCTTTCCTTTACTTTTCCTTTGATGCTTTAGAGAGTCACAGCAAGGATAAAATTTACATTGAAGTTAGACACTGGCTTTGCAGACTTGGAACAATTAAAATAATTATTTCCTCAACTCATTTAAAAAAAAAAACCCACGAACAGTCTGTTTAATTGTTTGAGGCACTGTTTTTGCTCTGAACAACATATATTTTTGGAGATCTCATATGAGGAACAGATCTATTAAATGAAACTGAAACATATCAATATTTCTGCAACTTTGGCTTATGAGAGTGGTCCCATTTACTCCAAAGAGTGAAGCATTACTTGAGTCAATAAGGGTTGCAGGAATGAGTTCTGAACTTTTAGATATGTCATTGACTTTGTCACTGTAAAACCAAATTTGCAAAACATTGATGCGCCTCTATGATACCTGTACTGTTGTTGTTAAGATGAATGCCTCATAGTACCATTGAAATTGTAAGTTACTTCTCTGACTTTGCAATAAAAATAGAGAAACTTACTTTTTTGAATTATATATTGCAGGTTGAATTGCTAATAATCTGAAAAAGTTTACATTGATTGTTCACACAGTCATAATGCCCAAATTATAAAGTATTACACCGAAAGAAAAATTGTTTAGAAAACATTAGGGTTATAAAGTTAAGAATTCAAAAATCAAGAAATGACATTAAAGTCACACGACACCTTAACATTTACATTATATTAGCCATTAACAATCCTGACCATTATAATTATATGAGCTGTAATATAAGTTTTTCTACAACATTGGATACACATGTAGAATCTCATAATACTCAGTATTGTGTATCCCAGACATACAGATTCTATTAAATCTATGAGGAATATACAATAGATAGATGAAATGAAAATATAAAGTTCATGTTGACACAATTACTAAAATAAATATACGAGATAAGAGAAGTTAGCATATAAAATTTCCTAAATCAATAATAATAATAAAAAAGCAAGATTAAAAAACGTGCACGATGCTTCACTTCAGCCATTCCATCCCATCTGCTAAAAAGTTCACTAAGGATATAAGTAATGCTGACTTTTAAATCATCATTAGGATTAAGAGTTAACAGCAAAATGAGTTTAAATTAGGGAGTTTATACCTCTCAAAGCCATTGTTGCAGGATAGATGCAGACTCAGGAGACAATATTGCATTAGCTTACACTTCATTGACATTTGGTAGGTTTTGTTCACAACCATGAAGGCAAGCACACTTGGTGTGGTTTTTTTTGTTTTGTTTTTAAACAAAAGCTTAGTTGGCTCTGTAGATCGTAGACAGACCTTGCAACCAAACAAAGGGCCTAATCCAGTGTTTCACATTACTGTATTAATCATCAGTTCCATTTGTCCCTATCTGGTCTTACTGTTGGGGAAAAACATTCAGATTAGATTTTACTTAAAAAATTAGGACCGTCTGATTCCATCATGTAGCGGAAAAAAGAATTTACAATTCAGAGTCCCTTTGCACATTTCTTGATATGATTATTTCAGCTCTAAAATTATCATGAACACAATTCTATATATTTTCCAAATTCTTATATTTTTACTTACATGCACACCTTTAGAATTTGCATGATATTTTAATTTTTTCCTACAGAAATTCGACCATCCCAGAATTTAAAAAAATCATATAGGCCAGGTATGTCTACACTACAATAAAAAACCCATGGCATAGAGTCTCAGAGCCTGGGTCAGCTGATTCGTCTCACAGGGTTTGGGGGGCTATAAAACTGCAGTGTAGATGTACGGGCTTGGGCTGGAACCTGGGCTCTGAGATGCTCCTTGCTTGCAGGGTGAGAGAATCCAGGCTCCAGCCCAAGCTCAAACATATACACTGCAATTTTTAGCTCTGCAGCCCGAGCCCCACAAGCCTAAGTCAGCTAATATGGGCCAGTGGTGGCCATGTGGTGGGTCTTTTATTGCAGGATAGACATATCTGTTGTGGGATAGCTGGGACAGCAATTTAAAATGCATCTTAAGGGGCAGACTCTAATACCCTTATTCACATGGAAAGGTTTTTTTACTCCTTGAATGGTCCTATCGATTTCAGAGGGACTTAGGAGCAAGGTAGTACCTTCTCTGAGTAAGGATCTCAATCTAAATTAGCTTTTTTTAAATTGCCTGAAAATAGAACAGGAAGAATTTTATCCATTCCCATTACCAGTTTCTTTCATGAAACAAAGCTGGCAGATGCTTCCATCTGACTTTCAATTCTTCTTACGCAAACTGAATGTGCACGTGCAGAGGAAATATGATGGCCAACTCCAACAACTACCTCTGATTCTAGATGCAAAAATCCCACATTTATGGATGTGCACGCACATGTAGTGAATATCTCATCTGGACTTCTATATACATCCTCAGTCCACAATTATCAATAGATTACAGCTCCCTACATTATAGGTTTTTAAATGGTTTTACACCCATTTTCTTTTAAATACTGAGGAACTCAGCACTAGCTGCACTGTCCAGAGTCAGTGCCACGAGCAGCAATGATGAGTACATGATTTGTTCCTCCTGCTTTCCATCTTTCAGTTTCTCTTTTATACTCTTCCTTTCAACCACACTGGCAACCATACAGAAAGCGGATTAGCACGGTGCTCCTGAACACAAATGCTTTCCTAAGAGCACTTCTGCAGGATGAAACTGACCAGGATCCCACCTTACAAAACCTGCAGCAAGCATTGTAGTCTGTGCCCTGAAGACTTTTACTAGTCCAACTTCTTCTGGCAGAGTAAATGGAAAATGCATTTATGTCTGGCAAATGTCAATGTGTTTGGCTTTTAAAATACCAGAGCTATTTTAATTGCTGAAAATCACTTGGGTCTAAGTTTTAATGTCTTTGTTGTTGTTATTATTGGGCATTCAAATGATATAGAAGTAGAGTTTAAAGAAGAAAATTCCCATAAGGATTTAGAGTGCATCCCTGACTTGGCTTAAATCGTTATTGCAGAAATATTTGCCCAGTGTAGAGGTGGGTTAAACTAGGCGGTTTCCAGTTTTACTCTTCTGTCAAGATTTAACCTTTTTTCCAATATACAATAATTTGCCCATTATAACAGCATCTTAAGTGAACCACAGAGACATTATGTGATTTTATATTACTGTCTCGCAGTTGTTGAATTGCATCTGGTGCACTGCAATTCACAGAAAGCAAATGGTTGTTTGGGGCACCTCTCTTTTGTGGAGAACATCCCCGATGCAAGCTCTATAGTAAAAAAGGGCTATTCCAAGGGCTATATGGGCAGCAGGGTGGAGGGAAAAGGAACATCTCTTCACCAGATTTCAAATTCTCTCCAGCAAGGGTAAAAACTCCTGGCCAGGGACTCTCTCATACAGTTTCTGGCACTTTAGAGCACAGTGGTGGTCCTTTATTAAGGACATCTGGGATGCTGCTCCACACAAAAAGAGGCCAGTGATTTTGGAAGTCAGTGGTTGAATGCTCAACTTAGATCACTTTAGGCCCGAGCATCTCCGACTGAAGTCAATGTAAAACAGACTTTTCCTTCTTCTGTAACCCCACATGACCATCATCACTATGTCACAGGAGTCAGCAACCTTTCAGAAGTGGTGTGCCGAGTCTTCATTTATTCACTCTAATTTAAGGTTTTGCGTGCCAGTATGTTGTATCCACCAAGCAAGGTATTAACAAACTTTAACAGAGCTTTATTTACAGTGGAAGTCTCTTTTACAAGCTGTAGCTGCACACTCTGTAACTCTCTCAGCCTCCTCAACTCCTCCCCCCTCCTTCCTGTTTCCTGTCCTTTCAGCCTCCCAACAGCCAGTGCTCCCAGTTCTAATAATACAAGCAGCATCTAAACACCACACAGTAATACATTTAAACGTTTTTAGAAGATCTCTTTCTATAAGTCTATAATATATAACTAAAATATTGTTGTATATAAATTAAACAAGGTTTTTAAAATGTTTAAGAAGCTTCATTTAAAATTAAATTAAAATGCAGAGCCCCCCGAACCAGTGGCCAGGACCCGGGCAGTGTGAGTGCCACTGAAAATCAGCTCATGTGCCGCCTTTGGCACACGTGCCATAGGTTGCCTACCCCTACTATGTCACCACAGTCAAAGTTTTCTTTTGCAGGGTTCTAGTTCATTTGTGAAACAAGTTACCAGAAGTTTTTAGACTGAGTCAAAGTCTGACTAGTTTTATAGCAAGGTCCATAACCAACCTATTTGATAAAGCCCACCACAATAGATTAGTTTTTAATCATAATCTAATATATCAGTATAATGTTATATGTCTTGTATCTAGATTTTTTCTAGGATAGTAGGGGGAAAAGTAGAGTTTCCTAAACCTGGGAAAGTCAAGAAGAGAACCCACTTCAGGATTGGGCAAGCCACTTATTCTGTCTGTGCCTGTTCCCCATTTGTGAAAATGGTGACAATTGTACTACCTTACCTCACTGTGAGAATACACCAAAGACTGTGAGGTGCTCAGTTACTATAGTAATGGGAACTTTATATTATATAGAAAGTACTTGAAATAGATCCGGCCTATTTCTGAGAAATCCAGTTTTGGAATTCTGTGACTAGCCCTTAGCTTACTACTGCTTAATAACCTCACATAGTGGCAGATATGCAGTGCTGCATTCTCCCAATTAGATGAATGTGAAACAAAAATTTTTATTCTGTCTCTTCCCCCACCCCTTTGTGTGTGTGTCTCTCTCTCTCAGGTGGATGAAGCTGATAACTCATTGCTTCCTGCTGACCAGAGACAGCTAAGGACTGACTGAATGGTAAGCCAGTACACAAAAATATAGCTAAATAAATAAGTCATGAAAAGATGGGTGGAGAGTGGCTGGTAGAAGCCAGGGTAGAGCAACGGGCCCATAGAACCAGGCTTGAACTCCTTGCCAACATTTTATATGGGTGGAAACCCTAAACAAACAGAACTCTGGGTTCTTATTATGGGTCAGAGACTACTTGTCACCCTGATCCTACAAATTCAAATATATGAATAGAGCCTCCTGACATCAATAGGGAACTATTACTATGCATGAGTTTGTGGAAATAGGAACTGAGTTTGTAAATGACTCATTCCATTGTTTAGTGGATATTTTAATAAACAGCACACTATGAGGTATTTTACATGAAATAACAACCTATTTAGTCTCCATTTTTCCTTTGCCTAAAAGAGACTAAAACCCAAGACCATAGTATGACACTTATCAAAACATAAAGGGGGACAAAAGTTAATGATGTTCTGTTAAACTTCTGGTTACACAATAAGTTTATGACGAATGTGTTTTGTTTTTTTAAAATTCCCAGAGGACAAAAGAAACTCTTGACAACCAGATGCTATTTGTTCATTTACACCAAAATATTTTAGCAAAGCTGTAAGTGTAACACATTAAGGCCCCGATCCTTAAAACATGTATACACCCAATTAACATCATTCAAAAAAGCAGTCCCATGGGTTTGCAAGTACAGAACCTAACACTGCTTAGAGAAACACGAGTAACACGACAAAAAAAACCAGTGAACATACATACACACAAAAAATAAAGTATTGAAATAGTCAAATGGCTTATAAGATCAATGCAGTGTGCCTTACCTCTTAATTTCCCCTGAAAATGTTGCTGTAACTGTGCAGAATCCTGTGATGCCAAAGGGACAGAAGACAAACTGTTTTCCACCAGAAGTAGCTTTATGTATACTGTACACATGGGCCGAGAGGGTCTTTATAGTTGTATCTTGTACAAGGCCAAGCATGTTCCTAGCACTAAATAAATAGCAGCAATTGCAAAAGCACTTCCCAAACTTCAGTGGGACATCTATGCATATGATTAAGGAACACAGAAATACTGGCAAAGATGCTTAAGTGCTGCATCATCAGCCTCAATCCCCTGCTGTGGTAGATTTAAAAGAGTGGCTGTACAATGAAAAGCAACGGTGGTCCCTTCCTTGCTCGACAGATATGTTCCCTACTATCTTGATTCTCCACTGCTTTGCCCCTTGTGTAATCATTTAACCCTGTATAAAGTGGGTGTGCAATGCTACCAAATCAGAATTCTTCACCCACTCAAAGCCGCGAGAGCACAGATGTAAATGACTAGACAAGCTGAGAAATCAGCCTTCTGGGTATTTCATGGTGACTAAAAAAAGCAACTGAAGAAATGATTGCTGTTGCCTTTAAAAAAAAAAAAAAAAAGCACCTGTGGGCCCTGCAGAGCCAACAAAGTTAAGAGAGAGAGAAAGCAAGCTGGATTCTATCCCTTCTTGTGCACATAGAAATTTTTTTATTATGTTTTAGCCAGTGACACTTGAGAAAAGCCTGTTAAGTCAGTGGGGATACACAGCTATAACCAAGGGCTCCCACAGAATCTTTATTAATGGCAATGAAGTGCACCTGAGCTTTCAGATCCCAAGTCTGGAAGTTAGAAAACATCGTTTAACTTGCAAACTGATCACTTTCTTTAGAAGTCACCCAGACAATGAATATAGAATCTCATGATGCTGCAGAGTTATTGCACTATTGTGTCAAACTCAAAATACAACATTCCAATTGTGACCATGCTGTTGATTTAGAATTTACAGCAATACACAAGACAACTAGAAAAATGAGCAAATACAGACAATTTAAACTACATTCACTGTGCTTAATTTAACTTGGCACTCTACTGGGATAGAACTTGATTATAAACAATTGAGGGCAGGAGAAGAGAGATGTTCTTTATTTGGTGACCTCAGCTTGCTTCGATGCACTCTTCCTAAACACAATCAAGGAGTCTTACTTTAAAAACAGCTTCCCTGCCTTGAGCAAATTTTGTTTTAGGTAAAGCACAATACCCTTAGCGTCTCATATGCTTATTTAATAAAGAACACATTCTACCACTGTGCCCACTGTACGTTTAAAGAAACAGCACAAAATAGCATCCATCACTCTTGACAGCATGATTTTTAGCCAAAAGTAAAATTCCTTTGGTATGAATTTAAAAAAATAAAGATTTTTTTTCTCCATTTACAAATTAAGCCCCCAGTCCTGCAGTGAACCCTACATGGTCAGACTCTTGGTTTCATGTGAGTGAACAAGTCTGATGGTCAAGGCTGTTTCCCCACTCTGAACTTCAGGGTACAGATGTGAGGGCCTGCATGAAACTTCTAAGCTTAACTACCAGCTTAGATCTGGTCCACTGCCACCACTCCCAAAGTGCTAATTCCCTTCCCTGGGTAGCCTTGAGAGACTCTTCACCAATTCCCTGGTGAATACAGATCCAAACCCCTTGGATCTTAAAACAAGGAGAAATTAACCATCCCCCTCCTTTCTCCCACCAACTCCTGGTGGATCAAGATCCAACCCCCTTGGATCTAAAAACAAGGAAAATCAATCAGGTTCTTAAAAAGGCGGCTTTTAATTAAAGAAAAAGGTAAAAATCATCTCTGTAAAATCAGGATGGGAAATAAGCAGGTCAGGGGCCTAACTCTACCTACACTCAGCAATGCTGCACTGAAGAAATGGGAAGCAAAATTGCTTATGTATAGCAAAGTTCAGCCTTCAAAATGTTTTCCAGTCATGACTGTTATATGGTGTTAGTGACTTGAAATGAGTTGTACTTAGGCTTTCATTGGTAATTAATAATGATACTTTGTACTTACACAGCAACAGCCATCTAATGCCC
>NW_020664530.1:9665561-9700747 GCF_002925995.2 Terrapene triunguis
GGTTATTAATATACCAGTTCTTGTTCTATTTTGGTTCTATGTTTGAGGAAATCATGAGGGGAAATAGGGGCTACCCCTTTCTACTTCTTTGAAAAGTGTCCTTTGATTTCACCTTCCCTCCAGTAGACAGCATATACATTTGTTTGATTTCTTAAGCATTCCTGCAATCAAAAGGATAACACTAGAGGAGTTGAGATGGCTGTTGTTATAATAAACATATCTATTGAAGGTTTATGTGGTTTCTTTACATTTACATAAAAGTTGCAAATTTAGCCAAGACCCAGCACTTTTGTAACTCTCCTTCAGAATCTACAGCCTGGTAGCTAAATTCAGCTCCTCTTTGGCAGAGCTGTTTTTAATGGTGCAAAACTGAAAAGTATTTCATATGTATTCATACTATTTCATTAAGCATTGACATCTCTAATGCATATGTCGCCATAAAGAATTTAATTAAAGGGAGAAAAACTGGATAAAACTTTGCAGTTTAGATTCATAAGGATCTGTGCAAATCCTCCCTCCCCCCCCCCCTTTTTTTGGTAGTTTCAGTTCATGTGGGTTGCATCCCTTGAGTTTTGCTTAAATGAATTAAGAAGGCAGGATTCTGTAGGTTCAGCTGACCTGTGCTGGGCAGAGGGCCAGGAAAAGTGATTTCATGACACCCTTGCATCACTCTAATTCTTGGGTTAGCTAGAGCCTGATTCACCTCCCTGCACAATTTATAATAGCTTAAGGCTGTTCTAAATTGCACCTGGCTGTGCACAGCCCCAAGAGGCCTACTGTATGAATTTAGATGGCATAAATGGGCCCAAAGGGTCAAAGATGTTAATGTGATACTGCCTCTGTCCAACATTAAAGAGTGTTAAACAAGTTTCAGGGTTTGGTATGCCAAGACCTCAGCCTGCTTAGTTCAAGGCAAACAATTAAAAAATTTAACCTTTTATTAAGGATTCAGAAAAGGAGGAAAAACAGGTAAAGTGTTTAGAATATAAAGTATTAAGTAAGGATTTCGTTTCAACATCTCTTGCTTCCTCTCCCTTTAGTTGGAAAGAGGTTTTAAAAGGAAAAACCCTCTTTCACAGTCTCTTATATGGTATTAAGGATAGTAATAACTGTCACTTTGGGGAAAGAGAAAAAGTTAGTTCAGAGGGGCTGAAACTATTACTATTAAGGCCGATCCCGTTTCCCACAAGACAAATACACACAGAAGAGGAAAGAAAAGAACAGACAAGATACAAAAATGCAGCTTCTGTCTGTCACATGCAACCTCACTTCTAGAATGACACAGGCACATGGTTTTATCTGCCGCTGCAAGATCTGGCAGATTTGTACCAGCATTGGGCAGTTTAGGGCATTGCTTATAGTTGCTTTTCTGGTCACAGGCAGTGTTGCAAAATATACAGTCTTGGCCAGCTAAGCCAGACTCCTATTAAAAATAAGGCAAAAGGAGAGGGATAGGAAAGAGAAGAAATAAGGTGGGGAAGGAAAAGGATACAAAGGCAGGTGAGGTGTGGGCAGGATGAGAGAGACTCCACATCAGGTATTCAGGATTTAGCCAGAGCCAGTGGAGATGGCAATGTCTTCTGGCTTCCTTGCTCTGGCCCAGTCTGGTCAGGACCGCTCTCAGGATTAGGACAAAAAAGGCACAATGGTGACACACTGCATCCTGGGGCCCCAGTAGTTGATGGTGTAGCAGCCACGATGAAGCTCACTCCTTCCCTTTCTCTCATCTTTCAGTCAGCTAGCATTCACATCCATTTGTCCCGCAAAAATTTTAAGGACCCCAAAAGGGAGTGATGGGCAGAATATTCCATCCTCTTGTATTTTGTCCACCAATTAAGTCTAATTTCGAACACAGCAACTTCGGTTCACTGATTTCCAGGCCCACATTTCTCTTATTTACCAGGCATGATCACTACACCAGTGGTTCTCAAAGCCGGTCTGCTGCTTGTTCAGGGAAAGCCCCTGGCAGGCCGGGCTGGTTAGTTTACCTGCCGCGTCCGCAGGTTTGGCCGATCGCAGCTCCCACTGGCCGCGGTTCACTGCTCCAGGCCAATGGGGGCTGCGGGAAGTGGCACGGGCTGAGGGGTGTGCTGGTCGCCCTTCCCGCAGCCCCCATTGGCCTGGAGCGGCGAACTGCGGACAGTGGGAGCCGTGATTGGCTGAACCTGCGGACCCGCCAGGGCTTTCCCTGAACAAGCGGCGGACCGGCTTTGAGAACCACTGCTCCTCTACGCAATCCTTGAGTTATATCAGGAGGCCTTTTTGTCTGGACTAATTCAGTTTGTCTGTCCTTTAGCACCTTTTCCCCATTAACATTTATTGTTATAGATTATTGTGACACTTAACTTTCATCCACTTTTTAGCTCACAATTAGTGTAAATTCGCAAGCCAATCACCACTATAGGCTATGCTTTCGGTTTGCCAGAGCACAGGGTCTGTTGGCTTCAACCTCATTATGCCTCAATGTGCCCATCTGTAAAATGGATATCAATACCAATTTCTCAGGTTGGAGGGTTGTGAGACTTAATTTATAATGGTCAAGTATTTGCTATGTGAAAATTATGAATACACTATAACTAGTACCATAGTCAAAAAAAGATCCTATTAGTGGCATGAAAAAATTATAGACCATTTGGAAAGTAATCTTATAATGCCCAATGATAGTTTTCTATGTTGTATAAAGAAAAGATTCTGCTATGTTTTTTTCTTAATAAAGGCACGGAAAGAAAACATACAAATATAAGCATTATCACCTGTATTAGCATGGAACCAAAGGTCATCATGAAGGGCCAAATCATGCTCTCCCAGAAGATTTCGACTGTCTTCAGTGGAAGCTGGATTGGTCCATAGTTACCGACAGCTGTTACTTTTCATATTTAGTAGTTAGCCCCTTTGCTCTGTTTTTCTTGACAACCAAACATCAAGAATATAAATCCAGAGTTATTGTTGCTGAGAATCAGACTCTAAATATTTTGCTTTACTGTCGAATTAATAAAGTGTGAATGGGACATAGAATGGAACCTAGGTATGCTAAATATATAATGTAAATAATGCCACAAATGACTTTTTAACAAGGAAAGAAAACTAAGCCTATTCTATCTGCAGACCTGCTGACTCACAGGACATTATGTACCCGCTCTTGCAGCCAACTTTCCAAAAATGGCACAAAAATGTCCAAACTAGGCGAGAAATGATGTTTTAAAGAATGAAAACAGAGAGTAATTCAGAAAAAGAAACATTTCTATCAAGTGAGATCCACAATGGAGAACAAAGGTTTAAAGTTAAAATACATATCACAACTGAGTCCAGGAAGAGTTGGAGTTGCTATTTTTATTTTAAATCAAGTTTTTTTTAAAAATTGGTATTTTTATTAAGAAAATGTGTACAATGCTTAATATGGAACAGGATCTGGACCTGTAAATCTTTGCTTAGGCACAACTCACAGCTGACATTGGAAATTGCTCTGGTGCAACTTTATGGAGAGCTTGGAAAAGAGATGACTAAGAGGGGATATGATAGAGGTCTATAAAATCATGACTGGTCTGGAGAAAGTAAATAAGGAAGTGTTATTTACTCCTTCTCATTACACAAGAACTAGGGGTCACCAAGTGAAAGTAATAGGCAGCAAGTTTAAACAAACAGAAGTATTTTTTCACACAACACACAGTCAACCTGTGGAACTCTTTTCCAGAGGATGTTGTGAAGGCCAAGACTATAGCAGCATTCAAAAAAAGAACTAGATAAATTTATGGAGAATAGGCCCATCAATGGCTATTAGCCAGGATGGGCAAGGATGGTCTCTAGCCTCTGTTTGCCAGAAGCTGGGAATGGACAACAGAGGATGGATCACTTGATTACCTGTTCTGTTCATTTCCTCTGGGGCACCTGGCATTGGCCATTGTCAGAAGACAGGATTCTGGGCTCGATGGACATTTGGTCTGACCCAGTATGGCCGTTCTTATGTTGTTCCTAAGAGCTGGGGGATCAAGGCTAGTTTTTCAACAGTGACCTGTTGCAACAGCATAATCCTCAAGTGCACAAATAAGCAAAACTTAATCCTTGGAACAGGAAAAAAAAAGATGGTAAAAGGAAAGAACCTTCATATTTATTACGTCAAATTCTGTTCCCATTTTCATGCCAGTAAAGTAATTCCATGGAAAAGGACAGATCCTCAGCAAGTTAAAAATGGTGTAACTCCGTTAAAGAGAATGCAGCTCTTTCAATTAACTACAGCTGAGGATCTGTCCCCTATTGTTTAAGATGTTTCCCTTCTTATCCAAATAATAGATAAACTATTTCCATATATGAAGCAGCATAAAAGTTTTGTTCTGTGCTCTGGATATCATCTGCCCCTAACTTGAAGCCTGAATTAGGTGAAACATCTCTGTAATGCTATTCAAATCACTTGTCTTGCTATTCTAAATGCTATTTGTGATCTTGAAAAATAGGATTTCCCCACTTAATCCATTTTTTTTGCACCACTTAGATGATGTGACGGTACTAGGGACATGTGGCTGGAATATGCTGTACTCCAGGTATACCGGTTTGGTAGACGGCAATAGCAAGAAGGTGTAAAACAGAGACGTCTACAGGCAGGGGCCGGTGCAGAACAGGTACTGGGATATGGCAGACATAATTGGCTCCTTTGTTCCTACTCTGGGTGCAGCGGAGAATCTGGCCTATAGTTCATGCAACTACATTGTCATTCAGTACAGAAGGCAGAAGCAGCTTATACTTCCATTATTTTTTTTACAACGTGACTCAATTATCCCAAACGTCTGTTAGTAGATCTTCAGTAAAAAAAAACGACGGGTTCTCCTTCTCCAACTTGTCCCTTTGAGGTGGCAGTGGGTGAAAAAGATGAATATTGATTTTATTGATAACCACCAGGTTACATTGAAAACATCATGATTTATCTGACCTTAATTATCCAGAAATGTATAGAGGTGGAAGAATATTGCCAACAATTATGCAAAAACACTAGTTTGAAAACAAAACAAAAACCCTACAAGTTCACTTGGATGTCATCTATGGTCCTTTTAATTAGTTTTTGGTGAGAAAATACCCATCCCTTGTACAAAGGTTCAAGAATATTTTTGTCAAGCAAAATTTTTTGACTATTCATATGAAAATGTCTTGCCCCTAAAATCTGCTCTTTGCTATTATGAGATCTCTGATTTGCTCTTCACTTGTTAATATCATTTTCAGTCATTTGGTTAGGCAGCAGATATACAGGTAAACAATCATGCACCACAAATAATACATCTAACTGATGGTCATTGTTCTCATACTGGGCCCATCAGCATGGTATCTGAAAACTTACGAATAGGCAAATAAACAGATATTTAAATACCGGTCTTGTAAACACTTGTCTTGCTATTGTTAATGCAATTTGTAAAGTAGCCTGGTGATCTTGAGATATAGGATTCTCGAGCCTAAACACGCTAGTGCGCACTAGAATTTATACTCTTCTGCTGTGGACTAATGCAGCATGTAGATGAGCCCTCACACCAGTGTAAACCAGGAATCATTGACTTCATTGAAGTTAATGAAATTACACCTGAGTAAAACCAGATTGAGATCAGAATCAGGCCACAGGTCTTTGAGTCTTCAAATATTTTTGTTTTTTCTCCATTCCTATTCATTTTGTTGCCTCTTCCCTGTTTTTAATCTTTGACTACTGGATTCAGGACTTTCAATATTGTTGTCCCCTGGTGTTTTTAATGTTTTCCATATTGTTTCCTTCTTTTTCCCCCTGAAAAAAATTTCAAAGTTGGCCAAAAGTAAGTTGTGGCAGATAATAATTTGTAGGCCTAATATTCATTCATTCCAAATGTCTTTGAAGAAGTGAGTGGATCTCCATCACTGAGAGTTCATTTTATGAATCTTGTATACTGCGTACACTTGTATCCATATCCATACATCTTTAAAATTATCCTTCTCAAATTGCGCAGTCCTTGCCAATGTGAAAAGTCTTCACTGCATGTGAACTTTGAAACTTTTTTCCACCTGCTTTTTTACCAAAGCTTGGGATCACACACTTGTGGTTGGAAAAAAAAATGCTAAACATGGAAATGTTTTCCAAATCACATTGAACTATCAGAATAGAAAGAGAAAGAACAGCAGTACAAGTTAATAGCAACAACTAGAGGTGCTGCTAACCCACTGGGGGCCCTACGCAGGAATATTTTGGGGAGGAGGCCTATACACACCACACTTAAAGACAATAGGGAGCCCCCTTGAGCTGCTCAGGGCCCTAAGCAATTGTTTAATCTGCTTATGCCTAGTGCTGGTTTTGCCAACAAGTTCTACATTATGGAAAGAACAGCAAAAAATATTTGTCCAAATCTGTACGCGCATCAGCCATTTTTTTTAAAAGGATAAACAGATTTCAGACAGTTTTTGATTATGTTAGCTTGTCTCTTGGTTCCTCAAGTCTTCAGATTTCCTTGGGAGCATGATGCAAAATCTGTGAGCATCTTGAAGTGAGTCAAGGAAGAAGACAGCTTACTGTCTAGATTTTCCTTTTTAACCTAGAAAATGTGTAAATACAGAAGTAGTAATTTTGCAGCAGTGGTAAAAAACAGCTGCTTATTCCCAAGGATGTTGCAAATGTATGCTCCAGTTTAGTCTCTAACTCCTTCTTAGAATCATGTAGTTACTTAACAAATCTGTATGGGACAGATTCTGCCACCGTTACTTACATCAAGAGGTATCTTATGCCATCAGGAATTTCACTGAAATTAACAGAACTCCTCATGTAGTAAGGCACTAGAGTTTACTTGAGGAATAGTGTCAGAATGTGGTGCGGCAAGGCACCTCCTCCACCTCGCTGGGCTCAGCACTTCCTCCTCAGGCGGGGGCATCATTTTCCCAATTGGGATTTATTTCTTACTCTTTTCCAGGAAGACTTTGGGGCAGGCCCCAGGCGTATTCCTCCACCAAACAAAGAAACAATTTCACAACATAAAACAAAGGGGAATACCTTTTCCTACCCCCGTCTCTGGGGGAGGCCTTGTTATTGGCCCTGGGGTGCCAGTCCTTCCTCTAACCAGGCAGTCAAGTAGCTTTCCCTCTAGCGAGGAAAGCAGCCCTCCCATCCTGGAGAAGCCTTTCTCCCTGCTGCCACTAGCCCTTCAGCAGCTTGTCTCTCCTCCTCCTCCTCTCTCACCAGGTCTCAGTCAGCCCTTAATTGGACTCAGGTGTCCCTCGATGACCTGAGGTAGCCCCTTGTCGGCTTATAGGGAAAAGAGTCTTTATCATTCTAGGGCAGTGGTCCCCAAACTTTTGAGGGTTACATCCCCCAACCCCTGTCCACACCCACCCACCCCCGGGGCCGGGAGCAGGGACGTGGCTTGGGGAGGTGGGGAGAGTGGACAGGGATAAGGGGGTTGAGACTGGGGTCACAGATGGGGCAGGAGCGGAGCTGCACCCGGACTGCGTTGCGGGGCCGGCAGCCAGGCCCTTGGCCAGGTGTGGCTCTGCTCCTGCCCTGGGTCGAAAATGGAGCTGCGGCCAGCAGCTGAGACTGGGGGCAGGGCCAGGAGCGGAGCTGGGATGTAGAGGGGTTGGGTGGTGCTCCCTCCCCACCCCTTCTGGGGCTAGCCCGGGTCCCACCACACCCCCTCCTCCCCTACGGGGGCGTGCCCCACAGTTGGGAGACCTCTGTTCTAGGGCTAATATACCTGCCTTCCACCACTCTTACAGCTGTTAAGTAATAGCTATTATGACAAAAACCAGGCTTATGTTTTATAACTATACTCTTTTGTATCGTAACCTGGATGCCTGTTCACAGGTAACTAAACAAAACCAATTGATTTCAGATTGGCTACTAAAGAGCTGTCAGATGGTAACTTTGGGTCAATAACTAGTTTATACTGGATCTGAATAGGTTACTAAGGCTACGTCTTCACTACCCGCCGATCCGGCGGGTAGCAATCGGTTTATCGGGGATCGACTTACCGCGTCTCGTGAGGACGTGGTAAAATCGATCCCTGATCGCTCTGCCGTCGATTCCGGAAATTCACCTCGACAAGAGGCGGCAGCGGAGTCGGCGGCAGCGCGGCAGCGGTCGGCTTTCCCCCGTCCTCACCACCAGGTAAGCCGACCTAAAATACGCAACTTCAGCTACGGTATTCACGTAGCTGAAGTTGCGTATCTTAGGTCGGAACACCGCTGTAGTGTAGACCTAGCCTAAGAAAGAAAGTCTCTGTATCCTCTTATCACTCCTCAAAGCCATCCAGGGCCCTAATATTGTGATACACAACAAGGTGTATTGTAATGCAAAACTATGACAGCAATAAGAAGTATCATCTCAGGACTAGATCCTCAGTGTGTGTAAATCAGGCACCTTTTATTCCAATTCAATATAATATGAAAATATTTAGAAAAAAACCAACCTATTTCTAATATCTAGGTATTTATTGGAAAAGGCAGTTACTTATCTCAAGTAGTAAAACAACTGTTGGCTTTTCTAAATCAAAATGGTGCAAAATGTCAGGTTTTTTTTGCAAACTGATATCATTACCACCATCCACTTGCAGTTGAAAGTAGAAACAGTAGGGATAATATTTTCAAAAGTGCCAAAGTGACTTGGGAGCTTAGATCTCAATAGGCACTAAGACTTAGGACCAGATATTTAAAGGTATTTAGATGCCTAAAGATGCAGGTAGGCACCTGGTGGAATTTACAAGAGCACTTGCAAAGATATCAAAATAATTCAAAATCCAAGTAGGCAACTATCCGCATCTTTAGGTTCCTAGGTACTTCTAAAAATCTGGCCCTTTTAACAAATTTATCCTGACGCATTATGGAAGAAATGCATGCTATAGCATGTGCCAGGCAGAAACTTGAAAATCATATCAACATTATGGAGAATAGTTTCCAAGGATCTATTTTCTGAAGTGCTGAGCACCAACAGCTCCCACTGATGTCCTCCGAGGTTGTGGAGCCTCAGCACTTATGACACTCAGGCCCCAAACATATGTATTGTTTACATTTACTTTATCTTTTTATTTTACCTGACTTTATGGCAAAATATTGGATTATGTGGAAATAATCAAAGACCATTTGCCCCTTTCCCTTTCTAATTAAAGAGAGCATTTGTTAATATGGTCAGTTATTCTGTTTTGGAATTCAAAAGGGTGAAAGAAATAATTACATACAAAATAAAAAGGTGCTTCTTTGACTGTGGTATGGGAGCTCAGTTCCTATTGCCAGTTTTGTGTTGACCAATTTTATCGAAAATCCAAGCCACAAAAGGTTAAAGATTTTCCCCACAAAAGCTTAAAATTAAGACTGAAAGTTCATCTTTATCTCTCTCCTTTGCATCTCATGTGAGGCTAAAAGGGGAGAAATTTTGTCAAGGGTCTGGATTTTTTTTTTTTTTTTTTTTTTTTTGCATACCCCTTTTTTGTGTGTGAAAAATAAGCCAGTATAGTGAAGTGCACCTCAACTTGCATGGTATCCAAGCAGTAAAATAATGCAACAACAAGAATAGACCATAAAGCCCTTGACATTTGTAACAATCAAAGGAGCTGCCTAAGAACAAAAATATTTCACCTTTCCAAAACATCATGGAAATTGAAGCTGATCAGGAACTGGAATTCCCATTCTATGGGAAATTCCAATATTAAAAAAAAAATTTCCAAAAAGAGCTGAGAAAGAAAAACAAAGGAAATCAGCTGTTGCCACCAGCTAACTAAACAACGTATGTACAAACCTCTTAGGACACCAAAAATCCAATCCTGTTCTTAAAACACAAATTTTATTAAAAACAAAAAGAAAGAATACACATCTGGAACTTAGGCTTTTGCTAGATTTTAAATGAGCGATTTCAAAAACTAAGCACCCAAAATAGCTTTCTTGGGGGTTCAGCTTAAAAATTGCAAGCAAACAAAAGCATCTGGGGTTAGCACAGAAGAGTCCACTAGCCATAGCAAATAAACAGAAATACACCTAATCATGTCTTTCTAAACATTTCTGATCTACTTACACATAGTTCTAGGTATGAGCTGATGATCTATGATCAGACCTGGCTTAGAGCTTCTCATAGCATAACTGATCCCTGTTCCCCTCTTTCTTGGAGAGCAACAACGGAGACAAAGGGGAAGTTTTTTTCCCCATTTTAAAAAGTTCTAGCCTTCCCACTGGCTCTTTTGGTCAGGTGCCCATTCTCTTTCCTTTACCTGGGGGACTTTGTTAACCCTTTACAGATAAAGCAAGCAGAGAACAGCCACCAAGAGGGACTTTATAGCTAACTGGCTAGCTGGCTGTCCATAAAAGGGAGCTGCTGTTCCCCACTGCCGTTCATTTATCGCAAGTGTAAATGGTGAATTCTGTGTAACGTGAAGTCTTTAAACCATGATTTGAGGACTTCAGTAACTCAGCCAGCGGTTAGGAGTCTATTACAGGAGTGGGTGAAGTTCTGTGGCCGGCAATGAGCAGGACGACAGTCTAGATGTCACGATAGTCCCTTCTGACATTGAAGTCTGTGAATCTATATCACTGAAGAACCACCTTTCCTTTTTAAGGCACTGTAGTCAATGTACATAACAGAATGGCATTATTTAAAAATTACTCAAGTTAAAAATTGTAGCACATTTCCAAGCTCTCTGGCATTTTGAAGACTGGTTGAAAAAGACGTGGACAAATATACAGAGTGTGACATTCTTAGAGATAGTTCCTCAAAATTCTACATTTGAAAGGAATGTGTTATTTTGTTTTATTGGTGCATAGTATCTTGGTTTGACAAAATGGGGGTTATACAATACAAACACTCAACATTTCTACCATTTTGACAGTTTACCAGGATTCCTCATTATGAGCTAGATTTTGACTAGCCCTAAATGATCCAAACACACAGGACTAAGGCATCAATCCACAGCTGTGCAGCCACATAGAGGTTACTTGCTAGTGTGGCGTGCAGGAACTGTATTCCAAATCCTAATAGGTGGAGAGAGGGTAGAAAGGGACAAAATATGGGTGGAGTCATGGCTTCTTCTCTCGCCTTCATTTATGTGCCGGCTGGCCCCACAGTGGGGAAATATACTGTAAACTTGCATAAATTGATTCCTCCTTCCTCACTAACCCAGAACAAGAAGGGCTTACAGGAAGAACTGTAATTCTCCACATCACTGGGGTCTTCCTGAGGCAGTGCAAGTACACACCACTCCTTATGCAGGGCTACATTCAGAAAAAAATATTAAAGGTATAGGAAATCTCTCACACATTGGTAAAAAAAAAAAATCACTAAGTATGAGCAATCATCATGGATATGATTTAGATAAAGACCTGGCGCATTTATATACAGGCCCGCACCGGTGGGGAGAATTTTGCCCATAAGCAAAGGCCAGTAAATGTGTGTTCTGGCTTGAAATATAATGGCTCATCCCCAATATAATCAGCCAAGCATCAGTCACATTAGGGACCTTGTCCCGAGAAAACCAATCAGATACTTACACAACTGAACCAGTATTTGATCAAGTCCTTCAAGAATCAAGAACCACAGCTGTTAAATCTTTAAGTAGAAAAAGGAGAAAGAGAAGGACAGTTAACATGCATCTGTGCAAAATGCAGGGTTGTTTGTTTTTGGCTTGTCCCTTAAGACAGCACAATTAGATCATATGATAAGGCTATGTGTTAAATTCTAAATCTCTTCAGGATGTTTTTGCCCGTTAGACTCATTTTAAGATATCAGTCAAAAGATTTATTTTTTCCCTACCTATTCAAAAGGGGAACTACCCAAAAACTGACTATACAACTGACCTCAAAATGCATTACTTTCTGTTATGAGGAGGCTGAACTCCAAGGTTTCAAGTCACTGGTAGCTGCAGATGACTTTTACATAAGGAGCAGCTTCTGTTGCTATACTCTACTTCTGACAGTTCTTGCTTTTCTATGTGGAGAATATTGGCTTTCCTTAGGCTCTCATGCCCCCGTATGTTAAGCTTTAGAATGTCAGCTTTGTATACTTCCTTATTCCGTTATTGTACTTGGAAATATTAGTGCTATAATATTTTATCAGTTAGTAGAGACATCCAAAACTTCAGCACCATAAGAGAATGTCAGGCATATTTCTATTTATTGACATACAGTATTTTTTGTTGGGGAGGAAACTAATTCTATGGGCCTGATCTCAGACATCATCTTTAACCTCAGTAACTCCACTGGCTTCTGTGGAATTCCTCCTGAGTTACACCAGTACAATTGAGAGCAGAATCTGGCTCTATTGGAACTGTGATCTTCCTTTCTTTTGTCTTCAATGAGATAGTCCAAACACACCCATATTGATGAGAAGTTTTGGTCTGGATTTCAACTTTGGATTTCAACTGCCTACTATTTCTACAGTGAACTGAATCAAAACTACCTGATAAAAACACCTCCAAATATTGTGGGGTAAAGTTTGGACTTTGCAGGTTGGGCCCATCTCTATTTTCAATTACTTGAAGCAGGGCCATCCTGAGGCATATGCAGCATTCACAGCTGCATAGGGCACCTGAAAATTTGGGGCACCCCTGGGTCTTAGTGTCCACCCACCCGCCTCTTCCTACCCTGTTCTATTCTGACCCTTCCTGCAGGCTCCCACCACAGCTGGCTGCTGCAGCCTGGTGCGTCTTCCTCTGGAGGGGATCTAGTAACTTAAAAGTGGAAAATGTCTTCCAGCCTGCCAGACCTATTAGCACAACATTGAAACTGTTAAAGAGCCATTCAAGTGATAATGAAGCCATTTAATAGGCATTTGCCAACCCCCAGGTATATACTGTCAGTTTCTGAATTTACTGACAAAGACAGTTGTGCATTACTGTAATATTTACTCAGAACATGTTAGTCTACACACAGGACCTTAGTTTAAAATTTGCTTTAAAAATATTTCATATGGTGTTGCTGAAGATTATAAAAATCACATCTCTAAAAAATCTTTGCATAGATTTTTAGATGCACAATCATCTTTAATCTTAAATGATTGCATCTTCAGACATAGTTTTTTAAAATAAATCCTTCAAAAGACCATCCTTATCTAAAATATACATGCGAGTCCAGGCTGCCATCAGGCATAGGGGCACCAGTTTAATAATACTGCATAAATCCTAAGGACGGCCCTGACTTTGAGGCACTTTTCCATAATGATTCATTTTTCTGTGATCTGCCTTATTGCATAGGGAATTCTCCTGTTTCTGGCAGCCAAGACTCAAAATTGTGACCATCACAGAAGCCCACCTTTGGTCTACTGCATTACTCAACTATCACTGGCATTTTCAATACCCAACCTCAGTTACCAAATCCTGTCTAATAATCAGGCAGTAGAAAATGAGATTAGACTCCTTGGGCCATGTACAAGGATACTAGCAATAACCAGAGCAGTAATTTACAGTGTTTGACCTTAACCAACAGCTGTATCAATCAGCCCTGGAAAAAACAAAGCAATTTGGGACCTTGGCAGCCCATCTTTTGATCCCACAATGTCCTGCAGCCAGTAGCATTGGGGCTGAGAGAGCCTATGCAACCCTATGCAATCACCACTGCTACATTACATCCAGTGAAGAGGCTTGATGAGGTTAGAACCACAAATCCAGGAGCATTGTTTTAATGTTGAAAATCCTCCACAACAACCGATCATGGCATATCACACAGTAACTCCAATGAACATAGTGGTGCCACATTTTTATGATGGTCTATTTAAGAAATTCATATTTAAGATAAAGGGCCAGGGAACAGGGTTCTACAGCTCAGAAGATTTCCAATACAGAACTTCTGGCTGTATTAATGTCTGAGAAAAATCCTCATGAAGTTGGTGGGAGGGTCAATGAGTGTACCTCCAGGTCCCTCCCCAGGCATGGATCCTTGAACTCAGAGAGTCCTCTTCCTGAGGTCCAGGACAACAGGGTTTGTGCTGTGGAGGTAGTTGAACCCCACTTCCCATAAGGCATGGGCAAACCTTTATGCAAAGGATCCCTTCATATGCAGTCCCAGGGGAACATAAAAATAAGGACAGGTAATGATGTTTGGGCTTATTCTCACTGGAACAGAGGAGGCTTCACAAAAGGTTGTGAAATTGCAAAAGGGGTAAAGTGCCAGAGAGTATTTTTACACTGATGTAGGCTTCTGAATCAAGGCAACTCAATCTAAGGCCTAGATTGTGTTTTCAGCATTATTAAAGAACAGTGCAGGGATGCACGGCCCCAAAGCAAGCACCTGCAGGCGTTGTGATTTAAAGATGCTTATTGCCTCTAAGGCCTCCCCCATTGCATTGGGTGGTGGGAACAATTTACTTCACCTGTGTAGAAGTTGTAGTGGCAAATGTGCCCCAGCATTTTCTAGCCCTAGCCACTGTCTGGCACTTTGGGGGAGCCACTGCTTTGCCTGCTCCCTATCCAGTTACTCCTAATGAGAAGCATCTTAGTCACAACCTCTATTATCCCCAGAGTGCTGTGGCTGCAAGTATAGCCAGGCCTAATGGAAACTAAGATAGGGGAAGGGAAGGTCCTAACTCCATCCTACTCTTTTGTACAGCTATGTAAGGGTAGGACACAGCCTAGCCCTAAATTTGTTTCTGGAAGGAATGGCATTAAAGGGTATGGTAAAAAAGCAGGAAGGTAAAGCATGAAGAGAGCAAGTATATCAGACCAAGCTGCCTTCCCCTATTCCCATAATGGTTTGTATGTTTTATTGTGATAAATTGTAAGGTCACACCAAAGTTAATTTGTGTCACCGCTGAAACCCTAAAGCCTCAAGACTCTCACTAATATAAAGGATCTCTACAGAAACTCCAAGGACAGAACACTTTCCTTGGTTGGGACCAGCTGTGGCAGGCCCAAGGAGCCAATAAAAAAGAAATAGTTCCTGTCTGAATGCAAAGTCAGTGGAGACAGCTGCAAGTGTGCAACCATTGGGCCTGGGTGGGGAGAAGGAGGGACATGACCTGTACTTTTAGACTTGCATTGGGGGGGAGAGGGGGAGGAATGGAGAAAAAAGATTGAGAGAGAAACTTGAAGAAAAATGTAAAAAGAGAAATACTTTTAAAAGGTCAGGGATAAAAACAGCAATTGGTGACTAAAAGATGCCATCAAGCAGGCAGTGTTAACTACCTCTTCTCCTTTCACAGAAGAATTCATACTTAAGAACTTTAGACTGAAAGGTACACACAACATTTGAAAGTGCAACTCAACAAATACTCACAAGAGCCTGTGTATGGTAAAAAGCAGCAGGCTAACAATTGATGTTGGGAGAAGAGGAGGATGAATAGAGGGAGAGATTCTGATCTCAGTTACCTTAGATTTACACTGGTGTAATTCTCCTAAGCCAATGCAGTTACATTGGTGTAACTGAAATCAGAATCTGCTCCAATAACACCTTTGTTTCAAACTAATTTCCTGTGGCCTACTAGAAGTTTGAAGGTTGCAGACTTTCTCCCTTGTTTAACTTCATATTCTACATGATGCATACAGTGTACAATCTAAGGGAATAAAACATTAACTGCTCTTGGATGCTTCAAACTTCTCATACTGTAGCTTTCATTATGTAACTAAGTCTATAACCTAAGAGCAGCTGCTCTGTAAAATCCATCTGCAGCCTCATGTAGTGAAATACTACAAATTTAAGCTGCAGGCATCTTTTGATGGACCAATTGCAGCCCTTTCAACATCTTATCAGCTTACAGCAGAGGCATTGTATCTCACTGATGAATAGACTGAATATGTTGTGGAATACTTGTATGTGCATTTCAGACTTTCAGGCTATAGTGTTACCTAGCTGCTACATGGCAGTGTAATGTTTTCCCTCCCAGGGGTATTGCAAACCACGTGATATCATTTAGACACCTGCTGATACTTATGGCTAAGACCATATTTTTGCCCAGGAGGTCAGAAGGTCAAATCTGTTTCCAATATCCTGTTGGTGTAATTGTGTTTGAAATAGAATTAAATAAATCGAGTAGCGAACCAGTATAAGAAAATAATGCCAATAGTTGAACAACATGATGTTCTTTCAATATGGTTATCCTATGCTGAATATGCCTCAAATATTTTTGCCTTTAGAACTTATAAATACTCTTTTATAATTGTTACATATTTTATTAAGAAAATATTAATAGAAGACTGACAAAAATACTATTATATACATAATATTATGTAACAATGTAGCCAACAAGAACAGGATAGCAAGTAATATTTTAAGTGTTGGGGGGTAGCCGTGTTAGTCTGTATCCACAAAAACAACGAGGAGTCCAGTGGCACCTTAAAACTCGCCATCTGTAATTTTCATTCCATGCATCTGAAGAAGTGGGTTTTTTACCCACAAAAGCTTATGCCCAAATAAATCTGTTAGTCTTTAAGGTGCCACCGGACTCCTCATTGTTTAAGTAATATTTTAGTCTAATTTTGGTTGTTGGTGCTGTTGGTTGCCTGATATACAGGAGGTCAGATTAGATGATCTGGTGGTCACTTTTAGCCTAAACTACATTGCCAAAACAACAACAACAAAAACATGTCAGAGAGTCTCAGAGCCCAGCTCAGTTGACTCAGGCTCATGCCATGGGTCTAACAAGAGCAATGTAGATGTTTCTACTCAGGCTGAAGCCTGGGCACTGAGACCCTCCCCACTTTCAGAGCCCAGACTCCAGCCCCAGCAGGATCATCTACACTACTAGGTTTAGCCCCATACCAGGAGCCTGAGTCAGTTGACCTGGGCTCTGAGACTCGCTGCTACAGGGTTGTTGTGGGGGTTTGGGTCAGTTTATACAGACCCTAGTACTCTATATTGAAATACTAAACTAAGGAACAAATTAAAAATGAAACAGAAGTTTGTTGGAATAAATTATATTAGATTCAAAAGCAACTAGTTGGAAAACTAGTGATCACAACATACTAAAGGTACCATTGTGGGTTAAGGTCCTTAAGTGATCATAAAGATATGATCACTTGTCAATCCATCTTAGTTTATCACTTTAAATGTCATTTCCAGGAAAAGTATGAGCCAAGAATTTTAAAAAATTATATATATACACACACACACACACACACACACACTCATAACAATAGAGATGTAAATTGATTAGAATTCCACCCTCTGGAGCACTGGGATATGCTGTTTCAGTGCAATACTAGTGTGTTTCACTTCTTTCTCTTCATGTTCATCAGGTGGAATGCACCCTCTCTTGCATTCCACCTGGCAGCAAAATGCAACTGAGTAGAACTGTAGTTTCTGCCGAACCAGTAGACAAAACTTCAGAGCCCATAATCCTATTTGGTTTCACTTCACATAGAGATGTACTAACTTTGAAACAGAGATGTACTAATCAATTTCACTCAGCTGGCAGTGTGTCAGACACCATGCACTGTTCCAAAGCCAGCTTTCCGACTTGCTTTCTCAGTACCTATCAGCATTCAGTGCATTATTTAGAGGCTTTATTGGTCATTTATTCAGAGTTACTCTACTGTTGTATCCACCAGGCAAGGTATTAACAAACTTCAACAAAACTTTATTTACAGTGGAAATCTCTTTTCCAAGTTGTAGCTGCACACACTGTAACTCTCCCAGCCAGGGCCGGCTTTAGGCCGATTCAGCCGATTCGGCTGAATTGGGCCCCGCGCTGCGAGGGCCCCGCGCTGCAGCTCTCCACCCCGCCCTCAGCTCACTTCCCCCTCCTCCCCTCCCCTGAACGCTCCGCCCCCACCCCTGCTTCCCGCGAATCAGAGATTCGCGGGAAGTCTGAAAAGGAGCAGGGGCGGGCAGGCAGCACCAGGTAAGCTGGCATGGTGGGGGCGCGAGAAGGGCTCCGGGGAAGTGCGGCCCGTTCCCGCCGAGCACGCAGGCCCCAGCGGCTCTGGCCTGGCGTGGCTCGGGTCCGGCCCGGCCCCCGCGGCGCGGCGTGGCTCGGGTCCGGCCCGGCCCGGCGCAGCTTGGGTCCGGGAATCGGGCCCCGCGCTTGCTAAAGCCGGCCCTGCTCCCAGCCTCCTCAACTCCTCCCCCCTCCTTCCTGTTTCCTGTCCTTTCAGACTCCCAACAGCCAGTGCTCCCAGTTCTAATAACCACATGCAGCATCTAAACACCACATTCCCATCTCTCTTAAGAAACTTTCCAAATTAAAATAAACATTGTTGTTCTAACCACAGGAACAAATATGAAACAAGACACTATACTGTTGGCAGGAATATTATACTGAAAACACTGTAGATACTACATAACAGTCTCTAGTCCAGGCAGGGGGTCGTCTGGATCTGACAGGCCGTCTCTCAAGCCCCGGTTCCAGTGTAATGTCTTGTTGTGTTGGTTCTACGGTGAAGTCATCCAAGGCAGACTGGGTGTTGGCATAATCTCCTCTTGGTGCATAGGCAGGTGCAAGATAAGAAGCATTCCATATCGGCCCATCAGAAAGTCGATAGGTGTAAGGTCCCTTCTTCTCTATGATTTTAAGAGGAGCTGTGAATTTATGGTCCCCTTTGCGTAAGATTCCAGGTTTTCATATTCTAACAAAGGAACCACACTCAAACTTTGGTTCCTTAGCACCCCGCCGTTTGTCTGTGAAAGCCTTAGACTTTGCTTGGTTCTGTTCAATGGTCTTTCTCACATCATCCTTGTTTGGGGCATCAGGTCGTGCCTTTAACAATCCAGCAATGTTCAGTTTAGTATGCAGCTGTTTCCCATGCAGTAACTCTGCGGGTGATCTTTGCATTGTGGCATGTCGTGTAGCCCGGTATGCTTGCAAGAAATCAGTAGTGAAGGGTATCCACAATCGCCCTTCCAGTTAAACTGTTTGCAAACTCTCTTTCAAACTTCTGTTAAACCGTTCGATTTCCCCATTGGCTTGAGGGTAATATAGGGATGACCTCCTGTGTAAAATGTTCCTCTCTGCTAGAAAAGTTTCAAACTCCAGGGAAGTAAATTGACTACCATTATCTGAAACCAGTTCTTTGGGGTTACCTTCCCGGCTAAAAACTGAAGAGAGGAACTTACTTACTGTAGCAGAAGAAATTTGCGATGTAAACGCTACCTCAGGCCATTTACTGAAATAGTCTATTAAAGTGATGGCATAACAACAGTCAATTGGAGCGGTATGAAAGGGTCCTACAGTGTCAATTGCCACTTTTTCCCATGCAGATTCAGGAAGAAGAACAGGCTGTAATGGAGGGGTACATGTCACTGCTGTCTTATCATGCATTTGGCAAGTGACACAGGATTTTATGAGTGCTTCAGTTTGAGAGTCCATCCCTGGCCACCAATACAGATCCCGTAGTCGTCGTTTGGTTGTGACAATTTCCTGATGAGTATCATGTGCCAAGTGTATGAGTTTTGACTGTAATCCTTTTGGCACAAGTAGCAGGTGTGTACCTCATAGCACACAGCCATCGAGCAAAGAAAGTTCATCCCGAACTCTAAAATAAGGCAGCAAAACTGGGTCAAGGTTTTTAGGGTTACTGGGCCATCTTTGTCAGAAATTCCCGTAATTTTTGTTGAATTGGACACGCTGAACAAGCAGCTTGAAATTGTTCTCTTGTAACTGCAGTAAGAGTGCTTGTAATAAGCGCAACTACTACATCCTCATCCTCTGGTGGACCATCTGGTGAAGGCAAAGGCAGGCGAGAAAGGCAATCAGCTACCACATTTTCGTTTCCAGGCTTATATTACAGTTCATAATTGAAAGAGAGTAGTCTTACAGACCATCTAGCAATATGATATCCTGCTCTTCCCAGTCCTTTCGTGGTGAGCAATGTCATCAAAGGGCTGTGGTCCATGCGCAACTTGAACGTGCGGCCCCACAGGTAAGTTCTCCATTTTTCAGTAGCCCAGACACAAGCAAGTGCTTCTTTTTCAACTGTAGAATATTTTCTCTCAGCATTACTTAGTGTCCTTGAAGCAAATGCAACAGTCCTCTCTGTGTTGTCCTCATGAAGTTGTGTGAGGACAGCCCCAAGTCCATAATCAGAAGCATCAGTAGTTACAATTGTGGGCAATGCGCGACTGAATAGTGCAAGTACTGGACTCTGTACAATCAAGTCTTTCACCTTTTCGAAACTAGCTTGTGCATCCGTTGTCCACACTAAGGTTGAACTTCTCTGTAGTAATTCTTGTAACGGTTCAATGACAGAAGCATAATTGGGAATGAATTTTGCATACCAGGAGGTAAGACCCAAGAAGGAATGTAAGGTTTGCAAATCTGTTGGAGGAGGAGCATTTGAAATTGCCAGGATATGATCCCGATCAGGTTTTAGTCCAGCCTGTGAAATTGTATGCCCCAGAAAGGAGAGTTCAGTTTGTCTAAATTTGCATTTGGACCTATTGAGCTTGAGGCCTGCTTTGCTGATGCAGTTTAGTACAGACTGCAGGTTATTGTCAGTAATATTTTCAAACACAATAATATCATCCAAATAGCACTGAACTCCATGTTGATTCTTCAGAATCAATGACATTTTTTGGAAGGCACATGGGGCTCATGCGAGACCGTATGGAACATGTTTAAAACGAAATAGTCCCTCATGTGTAATAAATGCTGTGAGGTCTCTGCTATCTTCATGCAACATAACCTGGTGGTACCCTGTTTCCCCGAAAATAAGACAGTGTCTTATATTAATTTTTGCTCCCAAAGATGCGCTAGGTCTTATTTTCAGGGGAGGTCTTATTTTTCCTGGAGCTTCGGGGCCTAATATTCCAGGGTGGCCTTATTATCCGGGAGGTCTTATTTTCGGGGGATGCCTTATATTATAGCGAGAGGCAAAACTGGAAGTAGGTCTTATTTTCGGGGGATGTCTTACTTTCGGGGAAACACGGTATGCACTCTGCAAATCAAGAGTAGAAAACATCTTTGCTCCATGGAGTTCTGCAAATACAATGTGGCTGTCAATCACAATAGCTGTATTTGGCTCCCTTAAGTCCACACAAAGGCGAATGTCTCCACCCTTCTTCTGCATCACTACTATAGGTGAAACCCATTCCGGGGAGTTAATCTCTTCAATAATGTCCTTTTGAACAAATTTTCTAAGTTCCTCTGAAACAGCTTCCCTGACTGAAAATGGTAAGCGCCGGAATTTCTGTCGTACAGGCATCACATTATTCCGCATTTTAACTTTATGCAGAAACCCATAAGCACAGCCGAGTTTCTTCTCAACCTGGAGTTGGGTCCCAGCTGAAACTGGTGTGTGTACCGCAAGAGTGCTTTGCTGAGGAAGATCAATTCGTCCATTAACTACCCTGAGATTTAAAGCAGCTAATAAATCTCTGCCAAGGATAGGAGTGCCTTTGTGAACAATGTAGAACTCCGCAGTTACACATCAATCACCAAAAGTAACTATTGCCGGCAGGCAACCATGTACTGGAATATGGTTTTTCAAATAGCATACCAAGTGAAGTTTGGGTTCAGTAAGAGGCACATCTTTAAAGTAATGCAAATAGATGGAATCAGGTAGTATAGATACTGCTGAGCCAGTGTCCGACAGTAGCTGAATATACTGTGATTTGCCTGAGGGTATGGCAGAAACATTTACAGTGCACTTTATCTGTTCTGGAATATGTGCAGTAGTGATTTTGTCTACACTCAGCACAGTAACATCTGGTATTGTAACTGCATGCACCTGTTGATTGAACTGGCTACTGCGACATACTTTAGCAAAATACCCAATCTTTTTGCAATGATTGCACTGAGCTATTTTTGCTGGACATCCTGTGTAGCTTGCAAGATGTTGTGGGGATCCACAGCGAACGCATGCTTTTACTGTATTTTGCATTTGCTGATTCAGTGGATTTTCATTAGTTTTCCTTTTGCAATTGTTTGTCTGCAGTGATAGTGAACTTTTCTGCAAAGGAGTCACAGCCTGGACTGGGCCTCCTGTACCCTTGCTCATTATTTTGGCTTCAGCTGTAGCTGACTCAATCCGAGTAGCAATGGTTATTGCTTTTTCTAGTGTAAGTTGTGGTTCTAGAAGTAAGCGTTCTCTTACACGAAGCACGGTTGTTTTCTCAATGAGCTGGTCTCTAATCATCTCATCTGCTATATTCCCAAAGTCACAAGTTACAATCAGACTCCTCAGGGAAGCAATATACTGCATTATAGTCTCCCCTGGTTTCTGCTGACGCTGGCAAAATCTGTAGCAATTAGCTACTACATTCACTTTTGGCACAAAAAAGTTCTTTAATGCAGTGAGTGCAGTCTCATATTTATCATCTGCATGGGGAAAAGTGTAAAATATACGCTGCCTTTCTGCTCCAAGGCAGTGGATTAGCAGAGCACGCTTTCTTACTTCAGAAATCTCTGTAGCACTGATTGCAAGCAGATAAGTCTCAAACATATGGATCCAGACAGTAAAAGCAATTGGAGGTTCACCTGGGCTTTGCAGAAAGGGTGCAGGTGGGTTCAGAGGCAGAAGATCCATCCTCGTTGCCAAAATGTTGTATCAACCAGGCAAGGTATTAAACTTCAACAGAACTTTATTTACAGTGGAAATCTCTTTACCAAGCTGTAGCTGCACACTCTAACTCTCCCAGCCTCCTCAACTCCTCCCCCCTCCTTCCTGTTTCCTGTCCTTTCAGACTCCCAACAGCCAGTGCTCCCAGTTCTAATAATCACATGCAGCATCTAAACACCACATCTACCTGCTTTAATCCACATCTATACAGTATGCAACCCAAACACTACATATTTCTCTGCAGCTGTACAAATATTTTTTATCTCTGTAACTTAAAGACACATACCTACAGGACCAGACAGTTGCTCTGCACCTTGTGTAGTCATTTACACATTTACTGCACTGAGAGTGTAAAGTAGGTGTAAATTGTTACCATTCTGATTTTGTAACATTTTATTATACACCCAATTCTTTGCACTAGTGTAAAAGACTACATAAGTGAAAGCCACCAGAGAATATGACCCACAAAATGTTCAACAGGCTTCTGAAACAAGGAATGCACAAGAAACTGTAACACATATTTAAAACACCAAGCAACACTTAAGAAAGTTCAGAATTTACATCAGTTTATGTACATTGGCTATACTCCTCAAAACACTACCAGGTTGAAACCCCTTTATGCTTCAATATGGTCTTCTGATAGAAATAAGTTAAATCACGTCTTACTTTTTCTGAACTAATCAGTTTTCATTCTTGACACGGGTTCATCAAACTCGTAAAAAGTTAGTCACAAAACCAGGAACATCCTAGAGCTCAGTGGTATCACATCACAGGGGTTGGTGAGAATTTATATTTTCAGTTTTACTTCTTGTGGGTTCATACCCACTTTTGAGTTTGAATTACCTAAAATTTCAAAATGATAAGCTCTTTGAGGCAGGGACTGTCCTTCACTTCTGTGTTTGTACAGCACCTGGTATTATGGGGTCCTCAGAGTTTAAAGTCAGAAGGGATCACTAGATCATCTAGTCTGACCTCTTGTATAGGTCACAGGCTGCCGCCACCGCCACCACCCAGCACCTGCACATGAAACCCAATAAACGAAATGAGCCCCAAGTATCACAGACTACAGGAGAGTAGACTAACGTGCTACTGGCAGAGATAGGAGGGACCAAGGCACATCAGTGCTTGAGGCCCCTGAAATGACAGGAAAATGACAGAATGAAATAGACCCAGATAATCCTGGCAAGTGACCCGCAACAACGTGCTACAGAGGAGGTCCATGACTGAGGGTCCCATGCGCTACAGTAATATAAATGAACAACAAACATTATGAGCTCAGCCTAAGCCACCAAGCACACCTGAGCACACAAATAGGTAGATTTTCATAGGAACCTTGGAGATTTGTAAATATTTTGGAGAATCTGGCTCAAGTTTCAGGTTTCATATTTTGCCTGGATTCAAGTCTCCAGTTATAGCCTTACTGTCCTGGCCAAATTCCTTAAATGTCACTAGGACTCTTTATTTATTGAATTTACACTGTAGGAAAACTTTAACTTTTGATCCAAGTATATCTCCAGTGTTTGGATTTTCCCCCGCCCCTACTGTTACATATTTGGTAATTTATATGTGTGTGTTTCTTTTAAAATCTTCATGTCAGATTACTAGTACTCAGGTATGAGACAGTCAATGAATTGGCACTTTATAATGAAAAGTGTTGCATCCATTAAGTTTGTGTCTAGTGCAGAAGTTCTCAAACTGTGAGTCGGGACAGCAAAGTGAGCCGCAACCCCATTTTAATTGGGTTGCCAGGGCTAGCATTAGACTTACTGGGGCCCAGAGCTGAAGCCCGAGCCCCACCGCCCAGGTCCCTGGCCCAGGGCTGAAGCCCTTGGGTTTTGGCTTTGGACCCCCTGCCAAGGGCAGCAGGGCTCAGGCTTCGGTTCCCCACTCCTGGGGTCATGTAGTAATTTTTGTTGTCAGAAAGGGAGTTGTGGTGCAATGACGTTTGAGAACCCCCCATTTCATGTGATATGAAATTTCCAGTTCCTAATTTCAAAGAAGTTTGCAGGAAAAATTCATCATAATTGGATCTTTGACCCTAGGTAAAACTTCCTACATGAGAACTTTTTATGCTGCATCTGTGGCTTTTTAGAAGTGTATTATCTTATTCTTACTGTTCAAACCCAGTTGAAGATTAGACTGGTTCATTTAAATAGCAGGAGGCAGTGATTATTATTTATTTTCATATATGGTACAGTTCATCTGAGTTTAGTTTAAATCTTGCAGGCAAAGTTTAGACCATCTTTAGCTCTGCAAATATACCTGAAATTAAAAAATAACCACGTTATACATGCAACTTTTCCAAGGAGCATAGAAGGAATGGCTTTTAAACTCAGAATACTGTAAAGATCTTTTTGAAAAGAATAGCTGGATTGAATTAAATTCAGATTGGGTGAACAGGTTACAGTTAAATAAGAACTGAACCTGTAAATCCAAATAATAGTCAACTTCAAGGGAAGACTGATCTCTCCAGACGCCTATCCTGATCTCCAGACCAAAGCATCTGATAATCTGGATTTTATCCAAACCAAGCACCTGATCCTGCACCACTGATGTTAATAAGAAATGGCATTATATTGGAAGCAGGATTGGATCCTAAACCTCTGCACCTTCTCAGGAATACTGATTCTTATAACACAGTACAAGCAAGGCCTTTGGACACATCTGCAATGTGTCTATAATTTATTTGATTGTGGCATTCCTTATTGCTTATACAGTGACTAGTACAGTGAAGCCCCAAACCTGAGTGGGTAGAATGGCACTGCAAAATAGATGCTAAATAGTAGCTGACTAATAATAGTTTAAGGATTTCTTGATCGTTGATAAAGGATAAAGCACAAGCTAGACGCTTCCCTCCAGCAAAAAAACAAAACAAAACCAATTTGGAGTACTTCTCCCAAAGTTGTGCAGGTTTTTAAAAGACACTGGTCCACTTGGAGTTGGTGGGATGGCAGCTGAACAGAACAAAATGGGGTGAGCCCAGTATTCTTCATGTCTCTTGGAAGTATACAGGAATACACATGGAATCTCAGGCTGTACACAAGGATTCCACTGCCTCCAAACCATTTTTGAACCTCATAACAAAGGGAGCATGGTTCTCAAAGGTGTCATACTGTTAGTGGCTGTCTCCCTCACATCCCACCACCAGCATGCTGCCAAACTTCTTCATGGTGAAAGCCACAACAGGGGAGTTACTGCTGCCCATGGCAGAAAGAACATATAATGAAAGTTGATTCACATTATGAATCATTTCTGGGAGAACATGCTGATATGAGTGCCTATTTTTCCCTTTGTTCCTCCTTGCTTTATCCATTTACACTTAACCATAAAGAGGCACATTCCAAAAGGAAGTCTACAGGCTGCTACATCCCAGAAAGAGTACTACCAGATAATTGTCCTTGCCTCTACATACCCCTTAAAAACCCAACAAAATTTGCTCCACTCTATGGCTACATATTGTTTACATTGCCAGCTTTGTGTGCGTGGAGCCACAGATTGTTGCCCTCAATCCCCCTAACATCTGTACGCAAAGCCTTGAGACATACGACTGTGGGTACATTGAACTCCAGTTAGTATGCTTGTCATGGGGTATGGATCAGAACACATTCTGATCTGTAATCTGCTTCTCCCTTCTTCCCTCCCCCCCCCCAGCCATCTACCCACTTTACAGGTTGGAGGTAGCAAGTCTAGATAGTTGCCCGATGCTATTCCCACTAGACCCTGTATGTTCTGTGTTTTCTGCCTACTCACTTTCCACTCACTCTCTGATGTTCAGTATGGTACACACGTCTCACACCCACTGTCATCATTCTACAAAATTCATGAGAACATTGTTTCAGCTAAGTGAAAATACACTGCAACAGCTCATTTAAGATAAACCAGAGAGAACATGACCATGTAATCTTGCTCAGAAATCAGTAACTGAGTACTTCATGTACATCATCATCTAGGAGGGCATTCTTCTCAATTCCACAGAAGGGGCCATACTGAAACACCTACTTCATACCTCAAAACCCTTTATGATTGCCACAGAGAAATTCAGTGCTGAAAAAGCATCATTAAACCAGGTCTTCTACTCATTCTCCTGTTGAAGAAAGAACTGGACAAAATGAGGGAAAATTCAGCCAGACCCTTCCTTACATCACAATTGTCTTTGTATATTTGTCAACAGTGAGATCTTTTCCCTGCAGGGGAAGAATCTCAAAAAATACTTACAGCTTATTCCCCACTTCCCAGACAACCATTACCCACAGATATAGAAGGTTACAGACAAGTTGTAATTGGTGAGAGACATTTGTGCTGTCAATTGACCAGTCCTCTAATAAAAGTAATGAAGGGACACTACAGGAATAAAGCCCCATTTGGCATCTTCTTTAGCAGATAAGATGACCATACTGTACAACCAGGCCTTGGCAGACATGGAAAACATTGTTAACACTAATTTTCTCAGTGATCTTTGAGGTCAATTAACTGGAACAGTAATGTATTGTTCAGATTCCATGGTGGACAATTACTGAGTAGAAAATATCATTGGCATAAAAAAAGTCTATTGCTAGGCTAGCATTCCATGGAAAGGATTTGTTTAATACCTGCAGTTATAGACATTAAGTAGCATGGCTCTACCTTCTCTACAGACTTTTTGGAAACACAGTTTAGTTGTGTAAGGAATGTGAGCCTTGCAAAAGCATAAAACAAGTAAAGCTGCAGGGTAAGAAGAAAAATGGAACAATGCCTGTTTTTCAGATCTAATATTCGGTACATTAATAAATGCAAAAGATTTCCTGAAATTGCTTTTGGTATCTGAATTTTAAAATGTATTTTAATTGAATGAAAGAAACTACATATTAAACATTCTGAGAGGAGATGGGGGCTCTCCAATATTTCCAATCTGTACTGTGGAATAAAAGATTGAGATCTCATCATGGATGCCTCTTCTTCCTACCACTCAATCACTCGAACCCAATACTGCTTAGATCTCAACAGGTTTCCTTCTGAATAGCAGAAAGGAGGGATCTGAAGTCAACTGGTGATCCATTGATCATAGTTTAAAAAAAGACCGGAGTAAATTGCAAGAGTGATTTTCAGAGTCTTTAGGGACAAAATCTCCATATGGAAAACTTAGATTTAAGAAAAGATGCCCCACTCTTTAACTCTGATTGTTGCAGAATTAATCAAGGAAATGTAACACCAAATCTGACAGCATAAAAGTAAAGGAGATGAAGGATGACAAATGCATGGCACTAATGTTGCTAATGTCTTTGGCCCAGTGTTAACGTGTATATGATGACAGTGTAGGATAAACATTAAAGCAGTTTTTCTCTTTTCTTTATTAACATGGACTTATAGCAAGATATTTAAAATCACCATCAGCAAAATTTGTCAATGCCAGGCCAAGGATTCAGTACTGAAATAAAGGCCTATATCCTGGGTGAAACCCCATCACGGTATAGAACAGGCTAAGAACTTATTAGCTACATCTATTGCCGGTGACTTAATTCTCAGCCAGAGAGAAGGTACAAAGAGGCATTAGTGATGACTTAATAAACACCTGGGTCTCTCAAAAGGGAGAGAGCTTAGTGTGAGGGGAAGAACCACCGGGACTTTTGTGAAGGGGCCTAAGACAGAGTCTGCAGGAGAACAGACACCTCAGGAAGACTTGGTCTGAGGGGTCAGAGCTCCATATCAGGGCTGTAGAAGAAGACTCCAGAGTAGCTGAGAAAGGAGATTGAAGACAGAGCCCAGAGGAAGGGCTGGTTTGTTGAGACATTCTGGACATTGAATTTGAGCTTCTGTTACCCCAGCAAGGATCTGAACTAGATACTTCACCAGGGGACTGTTCTGCATTCACAGCACAGCCTACAGGAGGTGCTGGAGATGCAACATTGCACCCTGCAACATCAAACCCTGATGCAAAGGGGTGCTCTGGTGGTCATCATAGCCTCAAAATAAGAAAGGACAATAAATCCATGAAACAATAGTTGATGCCAAAAGGGCTCAACAAACCAGAAAGTTAACATTTCTTAATATTCATGCCTGTCTCTGACTTATGATGGGAACAATTTTTAAATGTTAGGCATGTACGTTTTTCTTCACTTAGGGACCAAATCAAATGAAGGCACCAGCAGGTTAACTGTGGATCATTTCTAATGCTAACATGTAAAAGCAGGATTTCAGTGGAAGCCAGATGTACTGTGATGAAAAAATTGTGAACATTCAGGAAAGCTGTACACAGTAATTCTACTCTCAGATGTGAGAGTCTGGCAACTAGTGGAGTCACTGAAAGTTGCCTACATGCATCTAAGAGCATAACGTCATGAGAGCCTTTTCTATAGGTATGTTCAAAGTGGCCAAGTTAAAGTTTACATAGGAGATTAATTTTTTACATTTCCACACTTGTCAATTTTTTTTTACTATCTATTCTTAGACTGTAGATCCAAACTTACTTAAATTTAGGATAATAAGAGAGATTGGTTCCATAACACCCGTAAGTGAACCTCAACATACATTATCCAAGAATTCGTAAGAACTGCTCTGTATGCAGAGGGACAAAACTCACCAAAACAATTCATAGTTCGGTTTGAAGGGCTTTTTGTTTGTTGGTTTTTGTAACCTCGTGTTACAAGTAACAATTAAGAGTGCTAGAACTGAAAGATTAGAGGACAAAATTGCAGAATTGAAGAGTGGTGGCCTGAGTTAGGTCCGAGTCCCAGAAAGTCTTCTATGTGTGCTTAACTGTATGCACGCTGAGTAGTCCCATTAAAATCAGTTGACCTATTTTGTGCATAACGTTAAGCATGTGCATTTGCTTTTGCAGCTTTTCTGTTTGTGAATAGGTCGGGGGGGGGGGGGTCTCCAACACAGCATCATAGGAGAGAGAGAGACATTAGCAAAACAGGAAAATGTGTCTGTAAAACCAAAGTAGTGGCAGGAAGATGTAGGGGCCAATGTACAATATGATCTTTCACACGTTTACAGAAAGATTTTAGTAGCTCTTCATGCATTAGAAAAATCTTCACCTGCCCCCCACATGCTAAGTGAAAGTTAAAGAAATTCTATTAAAATTCCTTTGGGAAGGATTTATTTGATTGTAAATTCTATTTTCATAAAATGGTAACATTCTTCTGTATTTTGGAGTGGGTTTTTTCTCCTTCTTAAAATTTTCATTAAATTGATAACATCCTGCCCACGAGGAACAAATTTCATCTTGTGGTTACTTGTAAATTGCTGATAAATGTGTTCCTCCACAAATATCAAATAAATACCATGCATTATTTCACGGTACATAGCAATGTACACAGCCTGTCTGAAAATTCACCTTCCATGGATTACAGTTCTCTTCCGTGTAAACCAAGAGACACATAAAAGTCTGAAGAAAACTATATTCATGGATTTTTCACCGCCAGGAACTGCATTTTGTTGTCTTTTTCAAATTCATAGGGCTAATATTTCTCTTTTTTTAAATGGTTGTTTCATATTTTTCAGAAGAAATGATAACTAAGTGAACACGAATAGATCACTTTATGAGCTACTGGTAATTTATGCATTCCCCCAAACCTTAGGCAAATTAGATCATTCATGACCTTTACAAAAGAGAACTTTGATCAAGAAGTGTTTGAATAACAGTAGCTCTCAACATTAGATATTCATACCTATTTTGGGAAAGAAGGGAGTATATCAATTTCACACTCCAATTTAACCCACCTGTAAAAAATGACCTTGAGCAGATCACTGCAGACTACACAGCTTTGAGAAGGATAAAACAGTTTGGGGGACAAGTGGTGTTCTCATCCATCCTCCCCGTTGAAGGAATAGGTCCTGGCAGGAACCATCGAATAGTAGAAGTAAACGCGTGGTTACGTGGGTAGTATTGGCAAGAAGGCTTTGGCTTTTTCAACAACAAGCTGATGTTCTAGGAAACAGGATTACTGTGCTGGGATGAGCTCCATCTGTCAAATACTGAGAAGAGCATCTTTGAACATTCTCTGGCTAAGGAGAGCTTTAAACTAGGTTCTTTTGAGGATGGTGACAAAAATCTAGCCAATGCATATCTAGGTTCAAGTAATGAAGACAAGGGGTGGGGCTAAATTCTGGAGAAGGGACTAGAAACCACAACTGCATTAAAGAGGCAAGAAGAAAAACAGGGCAGTCTGCAAAAATATCTTCGATGCCTGTATACCAATGCAAGGAGTTTGAGGAATAAGCAGGTTGAACTGAAAGTCAAGTTATATGAAGAAAATTATTACTTGATTGATATTACAGAGACTAGGAGGGATAACCCCCATGATTGGTGTACCAGCACTGAGGGATATAGCTTGCTCCGGAAAGATAGGTATGGGGGGGAAAAGGAGGAGGAGTTGCACTGTATGTCAAGAATGTACACTTGCTCCGAGGTCCAAGAGGAAGCGAGCAGCAAAGCTACTGATAGTATCTGGGTGAGGGGGAAAAAGGAAAAAATAGTAGTGATGTTATGGTGGGGGTCTATTATAGACTACCAAATCAAGAAGAGGAAGTGTATGAGGTATTCTTCAAGCAGGTAACAAGATTAACTAACACACGAGCTGGTATTAATGGGAAATTTTAACTTCTTTGGTATCTGTAGGAAGACTAATACAGCAAAACATAATATGTCCTGCAAGTTCTAAGCAGGTGTAGTAGACAACTTTCTGATTTAGTTGAGGAAACAAATGAGGGGAACATCCATTTTGTATCTGGTTTTGACGAGCAAGGATGAATTCATTGCAGACATGAAGCTGGCTGGGAACTTGGGAAGAAGTGGTCATGATCTGATAGAATTTAAGATCCTAAGGGAAGGTGGATATGAGAATAGCAAAACAAGGAAACAGGACTTCAAAAAGGCAGACGCCAATCATCTCAGAAATAGTAGGCAAGGTCCCAAGGAGAGATGAGTTAGAAAGAAAAGGAGTGAAAGGGGGACTGGCAGTTCCTAAAAGTTGTAATACTAGAGCTTAACATCAAACTATTCTGATGCAGAGGAAGGATAAGAAGATCCACTGGAGTTCAATGTGGCTGCACAAGGAGCTTTTTAGCTATCTAGAAACCAAAAGGGATACATACAGGAAATAGAAGGAGAAGCATGTCACCAAGGAAGTACACATGAGAATAGCACGAGCCTGTAGGGACAAAATCAGGACAGCCAAAGAATGAATTTCAACCCGCAAGGAATGTTAGAGACAACAAAAAGGGGTTCTACAGATATGTCAGACAAAAGATAGATCAGGGATAGTGTGGGTCCACTGCTCAATAGAGAAGGTGAGCTGGTAACAGAAGAGGATAGGAAGACAAAGCTATTTAATGCTCACTTTGCTTCAGTCTTCTCACAAAAAACAACAACATGTGACCAGACAACCAACACAGCTATCATTATCAAATTAAAGGGGAAGGGATGCACATCAGGACAAGTAAAGAACATGTCAGAGATCTTCTGACTAATTTGAATGAATTCAAGTCAGCAGGGCCTGATGCTATTCATCCGAGGGTACTGAAGGAATTAGATGAAGAAATCTCAGAGCCACTAGCAATAATATTTGCAAACTCATGGATGACAGGAGAGGTTCCGGAACGTAATACCCACCTTTGAGAAGTGAAAAAGGGAGGAGCAGAACTGTAGACCAGTCAGCCTGGGAAGGTATTAGAGCAATGTATAAAACATTCAATTTGCAAGACACCTGTAGGATGAAGGTGTGATCAGTAGCAGCCAGCATGGATTTACTAAGAACAAATCATTCAGTAGATGTGTTGGCAGTAATTGCCAGTAAGATAGCTCTGCAAAAAATGCAGTATGACACTCAAATGATATTTTTGCACTTCAGAATGCAGGATATGGAATACATGTAGCTATTTATTTTTTTAAATATAAATATATATTTTTTGAAGAACTTCATATCAGCTCATCTGAAATAAATGCCAAAGTCAAGTCCAGGCTGAAGCTCAAGCGTCATGGTTATCTGCCAAAATAAACATGGAATATTTAAAACTGCACTTCCTATAACCAGCTGCTTAAAATATATTTGTATACACTATGGACCTTCCAAAAAATTAAAGGAATCAGGAATATCTCACAAGGGGTTTTTGCTTTGTGCCGAGCATATCATGTACAGTACAAGCAAGTGGGAAGGTGATCAATTTAGCATCCAATGTCTGTTCCTTGTTCTTTGAGCAACACGGGCCAAAATATGGCTCAGCTTAAAGGAAAGTTATTGAATATTTCAGAAACTAATGTTCAGCTAAATTATCCCAAAGGAAATTAGGGCCAGATTTTGAGAAGAGCTCATCTCTCATTTTATACATGTGATGAAATGGCCATTTTTTCTACAGTGTCCAGTACCCAACAGTTCCACCGTTCTCAGTGGCAGCTAATACAAGCTGAACAACTTTGAAGACCTGCCCACTTCGTTTAGGTGCCTAAACAAGAGCTGTTGGGTGCCGCTGCTGCGTTCTTTTGGAAATCTGGTGTGTGGTTTCTTCAACATTTCTAATAGAATCAGAGATTCCTAAAAAGGTAATGAACATGAAACACAAATTAGCCAGTGCTGGGGCAGAAGGCTGGGTTTTGATTTTAAGCCTGACTAGTCTGAGCCAGCTCTCTGCATCTCCTGAAGCACTGAGAGCTGTAAGAATATCCCTGAGATATCATTGCATAATTCTTGATTTTTTAAAAAAAATTGCTTTTAAAGTATGTTTTTATTGTGGAAGACATGCACAAAATTGGGAGAGGTTTACAATGATTAAAAGGTACAGAAAATTGTAAGCATAAGAGACTGACAGAATTCTAGGCCACTCTAGAGTCACACTAGTTTGGGGTTTCAAAACAAAAATCCCCTTCCCAGGTTAGTGTTTGCATATAAATAGATTCATAAATAGACTGTGCAGTTTTCAAGTTCTTGGTTATGACCAAATATGCAATTTTGGGTACTCAATGACAGAGACCACGTTGAGGCCTCTTTGAAGAGTTGGCCTTCAGTGTAGCTCCAAAATAACAGATAGGTGCCAGCACCATTGACTATCCCAATGGAGAAATGTAAGTTAGTGTCCTGGACTCAATTCTGTCCTCCCTTAGCCAATAGGGGCTGGAAGCACTGAGGAGAACACTGAGATTGAAGGAGAAGGAAGGGAGTTCCTGTACTTGGCCTCTAGTGACTGCCTTCAGTCATCTGAGGAGAGGCATTGAAGAGCTCTGAAAAGGGACCACATAGCATGCTGCAGCCAAAAGCAAGGGTTTCCTTTGAAGGTGATGTGTGGCAAAGTCAGTGATTGTGCAGCTGGAGTGAAACTTTGCCAGAGGCTCAGGTCAAACAAAAATTCAACACCACACCCTTTCTGGGGTGGCCAGGTTTATTTTACAAGGCTCTGGTTCAACCAAAAGAACACACACTCCCCCCCCCAAAAAATCTCTGTATGACCACATTTTTCTCATGCATCTTAAATACTGAAACTCCAAAACAAATTCATCTACAAATACAAAACAATATAAAGAAAGCATTTTTCTGCCTCTAGCACTCTATTCTGCCTACTAGAGAGTAAATTCCCTTTCCCTGGGAAATATGAAGGTAGCCCAGTCCATTTTTAAAGTTCTGAGCCTAACTATGCTCAGCTGTATTTGATTAATTCATCCCAGGGAGGTATTCCCAGCAGGGACTTTGAAAACCCCAGAGGGTTTAACTCAACACACACATACACTGCTGCTTAGCAGGATATCCCTCCTCACACCCTCCACCTGAGGGAACAAAGAGTGTTCATCATGATGGTAGGGGTACAGAAAAACCTCATCATATGGGATAAAAAGAGGAAATGCGGATCCCAAAGGATTTCCCCAAATCCTCCCCCATCACACACTCAGCTTTATAGGACTATAATTAACCACTGGTTGTCATTCTGGAGAAATGCTTAGTGTAAAACAAATATTAAAGCTCTCCATCAAGCTTTATTTCATAACTTCCCAGGGTCACTACATAATTTGGCAGCACTTAGTATTACCACTAAATATTTAAATACTGTAATATTTTTAAATACAGTCTGATGGGACATTTGAAGAGTAGAGGTGGAAAGGAATACAGGAAAAGGGGAAGAAATAGACACAAATGTCATCATAGAAACTGCGTATTTATATGGTCGATTGCTAAATGCTATTCCTCTTCCTTTTGTGATTTTTTTACATCGACATTTGATATCAAACTTTCAAGTTTATATAGGAAACGAAATGGGCTGAAAAGTTTTGGTGGGGTTGCAAGCACCAAGTATATTGTAGGTTCAGTACATCAAGAGTCAGGTCACATTTTAGGAGTAATTTTAGTGTCTATTACAGTATGGTCAAGGTGTTGACATTAAGATGCAAGTAATAGAAAGAGGCATGTTGTTCTCCTCAAGGGAGCTTCTGAGCCCCCACACTCCACATTTAATATGTGCATAAATTCCTTTATGATATTTGTTCTGCTGCATTTTGAAAGCTAAATAATTAAAAGTAACTTTACATTGAATCTAGCAGCCTGTATGTAAGGCAGAGCCTTAGTAGCTCTATGCAGCATTTTGAAGAGGTAAAGGGCTATGTAAGCAAAGTATTATTAAAATCATCTTTATCAAAAATGTTGATTTGGAGAACATTTTTACCGAAAGATATATTATTTCCCCATTTTCTTGTACATATTCCCCAAATATGGTGAAAATAATGACACCAAGAAATCAATCCAGCAAATACTTATACATCATCTTAACTTTAAGCAAACAGTCCTGTCAAGGCTGGATCCCCACTTTGAACTTTAGGGTTCAAATGTAGGG
>NW_020664530.1:9700757-9730801 GCF_002925995.2 Terrapene triunguis
GTCTCTGTACACAGAGAGCTGTTACCCTTCCCTTCATAGTTATGACAAGTCCCTTTGACATCTCACTTTTCTCAATGGGACTACTCACATGCTAAATACTAACATGCATAAATACAAGATTGGGGCTCAAATAATCTTGAAGGCTACATTTCAGTGAAGTTACTCATTTATGGCCCAATTCAAAGCCCAGCAAAGTCAATGGACAGACTCCCATTCATTTAAATGGGCTTAGGGTCAAGCCCTTAATGTGCGGGAATTTTAATATGTTTCTATGATTTGTTTACTCTGTGGAAATTGTAACTCATTTTCCCCCCGATGTATATTTTTCTCCAATTAATTTTGTTTGATTTTAATGATAATCCTCAGCCTTTATATATCACTTCAAATATATATTTACTGTAATTAACCCTCAAAACAGTTGCATGAGGTTGGTAAGTACACCTCTACCCTGATATAATACGACCCGATATAACACGAATTCGGATATAACGTGGTAAAGCAGTGCTCCGGGGGGGCGGGGCTGCGCACTCCAGCAGATCAAAGCACGTTCGATATAACGGGGTTTCACCTATAACGCAGTAAGATTTTTTGGCTCCTAAGGATAGCATTATATCGGGGTAGAGGTGTATAGTATTTTGTATGTATTTTACCCAGCATCTCTCTCATAGAAAGAGCATAGATCATGTCTTGAATTAAAATGTGGAAAAGATTTTAAACAGGTGTCAATAAAAATAGCAAATAATTTATATACGAAAATTGCAGTAGAGAGAAACAAAAGGTAAGTCAGATTTGTCCCTGCTACAATTCCAGTAGCTTCACTGAAGTTACTTCATTGATCAACTTGGCCTACTATTAAAATTTAAGTATGAGGTTAATTAAGTTTTAGTTACAATGTGATGTTATAGTGCTTACTACTTGGCTCACATGCAATATTATGAAATTGTTCTGCTTACCTCTGAAACAGCACGTCATAAGTCATATGGGAAGTAAAGTAACATAACAGATGAACCTTCTGGGCCTGATTCAACCCCCACTGAAGTCAGTGAAAAGACTTCTGTTAACTTTAATGGACATTGGATCATGGCCTTTGACTGTACCAATGGGAAATTCCCTTTGTTTTAGAATAGGTGATAGTCAAATTCTACATACCATTAGATACTTGTACCAGAAAAGACAACTACAGAGTGTTGTGATCCAAGCCAACTTGTATTCATTTGCATAATGTTCTAAATTGTTATTTGTCCCTGTGAAATATAAAAAGCAGCCAATATTTCAGCCTTCTAAGTCTAGAAGATTAGACAAGCCCTCATTTACCTCTAAGTGTCAATAATTTTGGAACCCTACAGACAACTATATACAAGAAACCCATGGATCACTGGACTTAACCTCCACAGATCCAGCAACCACCCAAAATTACCAAGAAATCGGTTAACTACATACAGCCAGGCACTGAGATATTACAGAATTTGCAGGATACACACCGAAACATGCTTGAAACTGCCTTCTCCGAACAGACACTCCAGAAAAATGCATCACAACACGGAATGGACCATTAAAATATCCTAGGAGAACCCTGCTTGATAAAAGGGGAAAAAAACGTAACTGCACAGACCTAGTTGTCACCTAACACCCCTCATTAGAACCCATATGGGACATCAAACAATTACAACCCATACTTGATGGGTACTACATCCTTCCTGAACCCCCCTCTTCTGGCCTCCAAACAAACCCCTAACCTCATTAAGCTTATCATCAGAACATAGCTCCCCACAAACCTGGACACATCAATGCACAGCAGCACCAGATCCTGCCAGAACAATACACAAACCCTGCAGACATATCTCCACTCCTATGATGATTAACACCCATCCCCATGACACCTGCCAAGATCCATGGGTCCTACACATGCCTATGACATGCAAGTACCTCATAAAATGCATCAAATGCCCTGACAGCTATGTAAGGGTGAAGACAGTCAATCACTATGATCTTGAATGAACTCCCATAGGAATAAAAACAAACACACAGTCACCCACGGGTGAACACTTTTCAGAAAGCTATCACTCCATATCTGATCTCTCAGGCCTCGTCCTCAAAGAAAGCCTGAACAACACCTTCAAAAGAAGAGCCTGGGAACTTAAATTCATAACTCTGCTGGACACCAAAAACCATGGGCTTAACAGAGATGCTGGTTTTATGGCTCATTACAGCAATTTGTCACACACGCTACTGCCTGCTAAACCTTAATTGTTCATTTAATTTTAAGTGGTCTTCTAAGGGCTTCACACATGCCCATATGCTTAACAATCTGTCCCACTTTGTATTTAGCTTGGCTACTCCAGTTACCTTCTCCAGACATGAGGAAGAGCTCCTGGAAGCTCAAAAGCTTGTCCTGTCCAACAGATGACAGTCCAATAGGAGATATAGCCTCACGTACCCGGTCACTCCAGTAACTAAAGCCTGGTCCACACTAACCCCCCACTTCGAACTAAGGTACGCAAATTCAGCTACGTTAATAATGTAGCTGAATTCGAAGTACCTTAGTTTGAACTTACTGCGGGTCCAAACGCGGCAGGCAGGCTCCCCCGTCGATGCCGCGTACTCCTCTCGCCGAGCTGGAGTACCGGCGTCGACGGTGAACACTTCCGGGATCGTCTAGACAAGACACGATAAATTGATCCCAGAAGATCGATTGCTTACGGCCGGACCAGGAAGTAAGTGTAGACCTGCCCTAAGGTTTTTTTTGGTCTGCCAACTATTTAAATGATAAAGTGTAAATTGATTTATATTTAAACTCTCTCAGACCCAAATGGGCTTTGCTCGTACCATGCAAGCACAGTGTGAAAAGGCAGTATCATGGATGCAATTTTATGCTGTCTGCTTTGGAAGACTCTAGTATTGGTGCACAGTAAATGGAAACATTAATTGAACAATATGTGCGGCGGACAATCTTCTACACAGTCTGTCTCAGGGCATTTGAGACATCTACAAGGAGGCTTCTCTGAGCTATCACCACAGCATGGAGGCCCTGTTTCAGAACTCAGAGCCAGAGAGGTTTGTGATTCTTTGCTGTAACCCCTAATAAAACATTTTTTTTAATACTATGAGTTAATTACAGTGAAACACTTCCTCCTTTGCAGGAATTTCTGACATTCCAGGTTTGTGATCTTCCAGACAGTTTTAAGTAATAAATAGTAGCTGGTAGGATTTCTAAGAGTATTGCAAAACAAAATGCCGTCTTCAATATAAGACTATTTCAAGATTTCAGCTGCAAGCTGCACTCTGAACAATAGAAGAAAAACATGGCTGTTCACTAGCTGCCCTCCCCAAAATAGTAACCAGTTTGGCAGCCATTGGATCCTGGCTAAGCTTGCACCAAAGTGTGCATTATCACAGCTAGCCTAATAACTGGCTAGACTTGCTGTGTGCACAGGACACACAACCACCACCCACTGGCAATTGACAAGCCCCTGATAAAAGTGAACCTGCCAGCTGAATACTGAATATCAAGTAACCCAGCATCTGAAATATGGTGGGGTAGATCACTAAACAGTCTCTCTTCTATAATCAAAATACATAAACAATATCGTAATTTAACTACATCTATGTGTCTGGTAGTGAGAGAGTCAAAACAACACAAACAAACTGGCAAGAAGCAGGGTGAAGACAAATGAACTAGATACAGAGCCAGGAATGATAATTCACTCACGTCTACATGCCAATTTATTCACATTGTTTCCATGTTCATGAATGTTAATGTTCTTCTGCTGCAACAGAGCAAGAAAGGATATCACAACTTTGGCAGCAAAAGGCAAAACAGAACCAAATCTCAATCCTCCATCCCAGGGGAAAAAAAAAAAAAAAAAAAGACAGAGGAGGAGATATATGAAGCAACTGTCAGTACAACAACATTATCTGTGGGCTAGATTCTGATACTCCTACAACATATCACCTCACTCCATGAATAAGTGCATTGACTTCAGTGGGAATATTCATAGATGGGTACTATGAAACTGGAGTCCGGGCATCAGAATTAGCCCCTTGGCAATGTAACTGTGTCATTGTTTTTCAACATTATCCTATTGAGATACATCTTTGGGGATTGTTTGCTTGTGTGTTTTTGGAAGGGAATTGGGGGAAGAAGGGAGGTTAAATAGAGATGGGTGGGAAGTGGTTTTCACATCCTCTGTGAATTTGAGATTTCAAAAAGTAAAAATTTCCTGTCCCAAATTAGGACAAATTCAAAATATGGAGACTTTTTGTGAACTGTTTTTTTTTTAAATTTGGATCAATCGAAACATTTCATTGAAATAATTCCCAAAGGTTTCATTTCAATTTTGCCTTTTTTAGTCTAAATTTACTAAAAAAAAATTAAAAGGTTTAGACTTGAAAAACTGAACCTTTGTCAAAATGGAGTTTGTCGACAAATTTCAAAAATTTTCAAAAATTTTTGGAGTCAGGAGATTTGTTGAAACTGGTTGTTTCTTGAACAGTTTCATTTTCAACAAATTTCCTTTTTTTTTTTTTGGTGGAAAAAAATTGTTGGTTGAAAAATTCCCAACCAGATCTAAGATAAGCGATCAAACTTTATACATCTTGATTTCTTCAACATGAAATCATTGGACAGGGTAATTATCTAACACCACCACAACAAATGTTGGAATTACGAATGTAGGGCTATTTAATAACCTCATTGTACACGTGTATTTCACTGAGGTCAATGAGAGTTGAGCAAATAACAAGGGTAGCACATGGCCTCTGAACGATAGGCTAAGCAGACCTGTGTCTCAGCACTTTTGATAAAGCGTGATGAATTAAATGAGGTATGGGAAGAATTAACTTGAATCATAAAACAAGAAGTGGATTGTGCCCTGAGAATTTTGTATCGTTTTGGGAAATTGACACAATTTGGATGAAATATGTAAGAGCTGAAATACCCAAAAATGTTTTGGTATAAAAAAAATGTCTTCAAATAGAATTTCATACAACTATTTAATGAGCTGTTGAGTTCCAAAGACATGTCAGCACCAAGGATGACGTTAGATTTATTATTATTTATTAAATAGATTTATTTATTACTGTGGAACAGCTAAAAGACAGCACTATCATTGCTCATATATTTTCCTTTTTTTATTTTCCCCCATACCAGTCCTAAGCAATTATGTAAATCCCTGTACTGAAACAAAATTTTAATTTTCCAGCAGCCAATCATTAAGTGGCTCCTGAGAGTGTTAAGTCAGTTCCATACAGGGTTGTTTTCATTAAACTAATCCCCCACAAAAACAAAGCAGCAAAATAGAACCATCTGGAAAGACTGCTTTAATTGTATTAAAGCAGTGGTGGGCAACCTGTGGCCCATCAGGGTAATCCACTGGCAGGCCACCAGACAGTTTGTTTACATTTGCACGGCCGCCCGCAGCTCCCAGTGGCCACAGTTCACCATTCCCAGCCAATGAGGAAGTGGCGCGGGCTTCAAGGACTTGTTGTCCACTGCTTCCAGCCATTTTAAACGATACAAGGTTAACTATTTAGATATATACAGCGTCTGTCAAGATGTTTTCACATCACCCACCCAACGGAATTTTATTCCCACCCCAATCTCTTTGGGGCTTCTCTTTCCCTGGATTTCTCTTCTGTGTGCTTCTGAGGTATGTCTATTGTTTTGGTGGAATTTGCTGCCTGAGGCAGACTCTGCCCATTCTGTTGAGTGGCAGACTTATTACTGTCACAACTTTCCCAGCCTGAACTTCCACAGCTGCATTGTCAGATTCAGGGAGCAGGTAAACTGAAATTCAGTCCTCCAATATCTTCTCAAATGATCTTTATGGGTGATTTTGGGTTTACTCCTGGCACCCAACTGTATCCTGTACACCATTTCATTGATTTGGGCCGGTACTGTGTAGGTAGACTTGGAGAATTACGTTTTTTTTTTTATAGTTTTGACAAATATTGATGTTTATTTTTTTAAGTATTTTTTCTATTTTTATTTATTTTTATCTATTTTTACAGTTGCAGGAATGTATGGGGGAATCAGACAATTTTTTGACAGTACACATTGAGATTCAAAAAGTTAAAGCTTTGTTACTGTTAAAAACACAAATTGTCAACATTACACCAAAATATACAAAGTAAATATCTTTAAATCAAATTGTAGTCTCAATCAGCCTTTTTCTTACTTTGCCTATCTGGAAATTTCTATCATCAATGGAAATATTTTTAAATTGATTTGTTTGTATGATTAAATCAATTTTATCACCATTTATTGATAAAAAAATCTCATTCTTCCAAACCTATTTACAGGGTCCTCCTATGGTTTATCCATTCTAGAGTGAATATCCTTCTTTCTTCTAGGATTGTGGAACCACACTTGGCCCCTGTCATAAACATACAGCTAAGAGTAGCATAAAATCCCTCCTTTACCTGTAAGCAGTTAAGAAGCTCAAATAACCTGGTTGGCAAAAGGACCAATAAGGAAAGAAGATACTTTCAAATCTGGGGGGAGGAAGTTTTGTTTGTGTTCTCTTTGTTTTTGTTCTCTCTGGACAGAGAGAGAGAGAGAGACCGACCGACCAAGCAGATAACCCAGCTCCTACTGAAATAATACATTTAAGATTACAGAAATTGTAAGTAATAACAAGGAAATGTGTTAGATTATCTTTTGTTTTAGCTTGTGAATTTTCCCTATGCTAAGAGGGAAAATTCCTTTTTTTGTAACTTTGAAGTTGAGCCTAGAGGGGAATCCTGTGTTTTAAATCTTTTTATTACCCTGTAAAATTACCTTCCATCCTGATTTTACAGAGGTGCTTCTTTTACTTTTTTCTTTATAATAAAGTTCTGCTTTTAAGAACCTGATTGGTTTTTAAGTGTCCTAAAAACCCAAGGGTCTGGTCTGTGCTCACTTTGTTAACCTATTGGTTGATATATTATTCTCAAGCCACCCCAGGAAAGGGGGTTAATTGTTTTGGGGGGATATTTTGGGGGAATATCCAAGCTTTTCCTGAATCTTTGTCTAAATCACTTGGTGGTGGCAGCAATACCGTCCAAGGACAAGGAAAGGATTTGTGCCTTGGGGAAGTTTTTAACTTAAGCTGGTAGAAATAAGCTTAGGGGGTCTTTTATGTGGGTTCCACATCTGTACCCCAGAGTTCAGAGTGGGGAAGGAACCCTGACACATCCCTCTCTTAAAAGTTGAGGCACATGACCATACATCATATAGACTCTGACAAAATGAAAAGGCTAACTCAAATTTTCCTTAGCAAAGGTGTGAACTTATTCAGATTTGGATTGTAGGGTTTCTCCATAGTCCAAATGGTTCAAATGCCTTTGTTCCCCTTCAGGAATTCCATACAAGAGGTTTGCTGGTGGTCTTGGCTCATACACAAACTCAAGGAGTGCTGGGAAACACTTTGTGCTCTCATTGACTGTTGTTCTATAAGTCATCCAAATGACTAGGATATGCTGGTCCCAGTCCCTTTGGGGCTTGTCCTACAAATGTAGCCAGCTGAACCCCACGAGTCCTATTGAAACTTTCTACCATTCCATCAGATTGTGGGTGTACTGGGCTGGTGCTAGTTTTGTGGATCCCTCAACTTTCAAACCTATTGAACTTTTTAGACTCAAAGTTTCTTCCTTGATGTGTGTGTAACTCACCAAGAACCCCAAATCTTGTAAAGAATTCTTCATTAAGAATGAACTAAGAATTCATACATTCATTCACACCTGCTACTATCAGAGCCTTTTGATTTCTTATTGGGTAAGCCGCAGGCCATTTCATGAAGTAATCCATAGCCACTAGCATGTATTGATTGCCAGTCTCAGGCAAGGGCCCAAGAACATCAATGGCAATGCACTCCACTGATGCCCCCACAAGATATTGTTGCAAGGGGTTTTCTCAGTTTTTGGGGGACTTTCTTAGCAATGCAGCACCATATTTCCTGCAACAATCTTCAACATCCTGCCTGATTTTTACCCAATGGAAGTTTTTCCTTAGTTTAGCTAAGATTTTTGCAGCCCCAGAATATCCAGCAGTTTTAAGATCATGACCATCTCAAAACCTCCTATACTGGGTTCAAACAGCTGGTACCTGTACCCATCACCTCCTGGTTTCTACCAGTTCCTATATAGTATTTCATTTTTATACTCCAAATTTTCCCACTGAGATCAGAAAGCTTTTACTGTGGTATGTGGTACATTCCAGGGTGGCTAGTTGCCCATTGATTTTCCAGTCACACACTATCTTGATATTAGAATCCTCTCATTGGGAAGGTTTTAGTTGCTCTGGAGCCCTCCTCCCTTGGACCGGTGGATTAACCAGGAACATGAGTACTTCTACACAGTAGAGGAAGAGGCTCACCCATCCCCTTGAGTAACTAATTCCTTGCTCTCCTGCTTGGGGCAGTGTTTACAATTGGCTTCCCAACATGTCAATCTGGCCACACTGATGGCTAGGCCTGTGTGTGATTGTGAAATCAGCATTGCAATTTCTCCAGCCATCGGGCAAGCTGTCCCTCAAGATTCCTGGAACCATTGAAGGAAAGGATGGTCTGCCCTGATCATAAATGTCCTCCAATACAAATAGCAATGATAATGTTCTATAGATTTAACCACTGCCAGGAGTTCCTTTCCAGTGATGCAATAATTTCTCAGGCAAATTTAGACTTTTACTATAATAATAGATTAACCTCTCAAGTCCCTTGTGTTAGTATTGCCATTAAAAACTGTTAAGCTCTACTGTTTGTGTTCAGTATGAAAGGGGTTTTGAAAAATGGATAGGCCAAAACAAGAGTGGACACAAGAGCCTTTTTTAACTCTGAAAATGCTACATTTCATTCTTTTGACCACTGAAATGGTTTTCCTTTCTCACCCAACCTATGCAGTGGTTTTGCAGTATTGTCAAACCTACAAATGAATCCAGTAGAGTTCTATAAAACTCTAAACATCTGAGTGTGTCTGGGGAGTTGGCAAGCTCTACACAGCCTCAAATTTTCTTTTTGTCGGTGGAAATACCCTCCTTCCTAACTGTGTGCATAAGGTAGTTTACCACTGGTCTGAACTGTTTCATAGAAGAAAAAGCCTCTGATCTATGCAGTTAGGTTGCTCATCACCTCTTTGATCTGTCTTGCCATTCCAGCCCGGGAGCTTTGCAGCTGGGCTTCCCAATATGTCTGGACACTTTATAGTCTGCTCCAACAGATGTCTGGCCTCCACCTGCACAACCCTCAGCATTTTCATAGAATCCTCCAGATGCTGCTTTAGTTCCTTTTGCAAAGCCTCCAGGTCCTGTTCTAATTCTTGTTTCAATTTAATTTCACCATCTTTGATTTCCACAAACATTGCCATCAGTTGCTCTATCTTGGCTCAACAGGAATAGCAGTTCACAAGTTCTGTCCCTGGAAACTGGATCCCGCTTCTCACATCAGTCTTGCCCCTTTTTGACCTGAGTGGCTAGTCAAAGTGTTGGGGACCTGCAGATATTCCAGATGGAATTAGAAATTGATCGATTCTGGTATTTTTTTTAAATGGGGTTTTGTTTATTTACAAAGACTCTACAAAGTCCTGTGTCTCTGAACATAGAAAGAATTAATAGGAAACAGCTTTTGTTCACAGCACCATAAGCACAGTTTTCAGCCTCTTTCTCTGACCCAGAAACTTCTCTCCAGATTTCTTCCAGGACCAGACTTGTACTTTCACTTTCTCTTTTGTGTTCTCTCTTTCCCAGTTTTTCAGTTCTGCCCTTCCCCCCACACGCACATGCCCTACCCAAAATACCAGTGGGGATAGGAACAAACTTTCCTTTTGTCTTAGGTGGGGGGGGGGGGGAGGATTTACTCAACCCATAACAAAGTTCCACCCAGCTCGTAATATTTAAGTTTCCAATAAGGCGCCTGTAAGCTGGTAGAAATCCCTCTCTATCCCAAAAAACCTACACATTTCCTTTTCCAAGAGAGCCACTCCTACTTTAGAAAGTGGAATCTGACAAACCCAGCCTGTCTCAGTGAGTCAGCAAAAACAAGATCCCAACACTGGCTAGAGGGATAGAGCAGCTGGAGAATCCTACTACTCTGCCACAGTGCCTTATAAACATTGTGTCCTGAATTTATCTACCACCCCCCTGCAAGGGAGTTTGGGGCAGACCCACCCCCAAAACCACCAGATCTGTTTGGCCTTTCCTCCTCCTCCCCACACCTGTGTACATACTGACTGTTTGCTCATCCATTTCAGCAGCTGCAATACCACTAAGTTACAGCCTCCCCTCTTCTAAACTTCTGCAGACGAGGCCCAGGCAGCAAAAGGCCCCACACTCCATAATTTTGCCCTCCACAAATACTGTTTTATTTTCTTGGGGGTGCTCGACCTCCGCTCCGCCCCAGGCCCTGCCCGCACTCCATGCCACCCCTTCTCCCAATCCCTCACCCTCGCCCCAACTCTTCCCATACCCTCTCTGCCTCTTCCCACTCCATTCTGCACCCTCCCCTCTTTCCCCCAGTGCCTCCTGCATGCCGCTGAACAGCTGACCACTGGCAGGAGGGAGGAGGAGGAGCTGATCAGTGGGGCCCACCAGCAGGCAAGATGCACTGTGGGGGAGGGGGAGGAACGGATCAGCGGGGCTGGTGGTGGGTGCTGAGTACCCACTATTCCCCCTCTCCCCCCCCGGAGTTGGTGTCGATGGCTCTAATTAATAAAACAGACACCGAAATGAGAAACCAAGACAACCACCAAAAGGCGCAAGATGGTAGAGGAAAGCATAGCTTTTGGCTTCTTTATCTGGCCTCAGGATTAATACAAAGAATGGTGGACATCTCTGGAATCTATCTGTAGATTTTATCCTGCCACCCATCACCATAGTATCTGAGTGCCTTCCATGTACACTCAGTAGCAATAGCAAAGTTTCTTCATGGAGACTTCATGGAGTCTCTGGCACTTCTCCCTTTTCAGAATGAAACCTCTATTTGTGGTGGGGGTTTTGGCTTTGATACTTTAGACTATTTTTTTGCTTCTTTAGGCTGTTTTGTTATAGGGTAATTTGGGGGGGTATGGGTGGGGGAGAAAGGATGGGGGAGGGGAGTTGGGTAGAACACCGTATCATTCTTATGGTGGAAATCATTCTTTTGCCAGAAGCATTATTGCATATCCTGAGGAAAAGTAGACAGGGAGGGGATCAGCAAATTTATAGAATTTATATACAAAATCAACTGGCCTCAGGATTTAATTTTAGAATTTTTCATAACTGAAGTTATATCAAATTAACATTCAATATTAAAAACCAGAATCGAAAAACTTCAAATTTTATATGAAAATTTCTCACAGGAGTCTTCTGTCATGAGTATAGTGAGCTTAATATATTTAAGAAATTATTCATAGAACCCTCTGGAATATAGAATTCATCTATTAATATATGTCTCTTACCTTTTTGGTCTTTAGGTACCATGTAAGCATCATTATTCCACACAGCTTGTTGCCTTGGATATAAAACCAACACATGGCATTGTCCACAGCAACCCATGCCTATAACACAGTCAGTTATGCTGCCTTGTTAGCATCTAACTCTAGCTGAACTGTAATTAGTTACATAGCAGTTTGGAAACCAAAATAGACCTTGGGGTGGATTGATGCCATCTCTGATTTTATATAATGTGTTAATATTTTTGTAAATGTTGCAAGGTTTTAATGTTTTAAATACTTAAAAAAAATCCTTTTAACTTTTAAATAATTTTTTGTGCCAGAAGAGAACAAAGTTTCCCATGCCGAAAACCATAGTCAATATTGGGAATAAAACATGGCAAGTGAAAAAAAAAGTGCCTCCTGAGCTCCAGAAAAGGTGGTCAGCTACTCCCAAGCACAATATTGACTAATAACATTCCATATAGTCATCCAATTTTTGTTCAAACAAATACATATTGATTCCACCACTTCAGCAGGAAGTTCATTCCGCTTCTGTAAAATAATTTTTCCTCGAATATTTCTTATGTATTTTTCCCCTTAACTTAGATTTATGGAGTGAATTCCTGGCCACACTGAAGTCAATAGGAGTTTTGCCATTGTGTTCAGTGGTGCCAGGAATTCATGCATATCCTCTGGTCCTGGTCTAGCCAATGTGCTCAATGAGATAATTAAGCATGCCTTTACAAGAACTTCGCTGCCGTAACTTAAATACTGCAGTATCCTTCTCCCAACAACATAGTGTTTTACAGCTTGCATAATGATCTTAAGGTGAATATAGGCCAATTCATACCAAATGGACTCTCATATGATGCTGATGGGTCCATACACATACCTAGAGTAGAAACAGATCCCAACATACTCTACAAACTTATCCTTATATACCAAACGTAAGCAGCCAAAATATATCACCCATCGGATGGTGTGTGAATGCTAAATGAAGTCATCTCTGTAGAACAGCACACAGCATAACTATACAACAGTTTAAAGTAGGGCTGTCAAGCGATTAAAAAATTTAAAGGCAATTAATCACATTGTTAAATAATAAATGCTATTCTATTTAAATATTTCTGGATATTTTCTAGGTTTTCAAATATATCGATTTAAATTACAACATGTAATACAAAGTATACAGTGCTCACTTTATATTATTTTTATTACAAATATTTGCACTGTAAAAACAATAGTATTTTTCAATTTACCTAATAAAAATATTGCACTACAGTACTTGTATCATGAAAGTTGAACTTACAAATGTAGAATTATGTACCAAAAAACTATTCAAAAATAAAACAATGTAAAACTTTAGAGCCTACAAGTCCAGTCAGTTCTACTTCTTGTTCAGCCAATTGCTCAAACAAGTTTGTAAACAAGAAGCAGGCAGCATTATCTCCTGCAAATGCAAACAATGTCACCTGAAAGTAAGAACAGACGTTTGCATGGCACTGTTGTAGCCAGCGTCACAATATATTTACGTGCCAGATGGACTAGAGATTCATATGTTCCTTCATGCTTCAACCACCATTCCAGAGGACAGGCGTCCAAGCCAATGACGGGTTCTGCTCGATAACTATCCAAAGTGGTGCAGACTGATGCACATTCATTTTCATTATCTGAGTCGGATGCCACCAGCAGAACGTTGATTTTCTTTTTTGGTGGTTTGGGTTCTGAAGTTTCTGCTTCAGAGTGTTGTTCTTTTAAGTCTTCTGAAAGCATGTTCCACACCTCCTCCCTCTCAGATTTGGAAAGGCACTTCAGATTCTTAAACCTTGGGTTGAGTGCTGTAGCTATCTTTAGAAATCTCATATTGGTATCTTTGTGTTTTGTCAAATCTGCATTGAAAGTGTTCTTAAAACGAACAACATGTGCTGGGTCATCATCCAAGACTGCTATAACATGAAATATATGGCAGAATGCAGGTAAAACAGAGCAGGGGTCATGGAATTCTCCCCCAAGGAGTTCAGTCACAAATTTAATTAACACTTTTTTTTTTGAACGAGCATCATCAGCATATAAGCATGTCCTCTGGAATGGTGGGCGAAGCACGAAGTGGCATAAGAATGTTTAGCATATCTGGCACATAAATACCTTGCAACACCAGCTACAAAAGTGTCATGCGAAAGCGTGTTCTCACTTTCAGGTGACATAGTAAATAATAAGCAGGCAGCATTATCTCCTGTAAATGTAAACAAACTTGTTTTTCTGAGCGATTGGCTGAACAAAAATAGGACTGAGTGGACTTGTAGCCTCTAAGGTTTTACATTGTTTTGTTTTTGAGTGCAGTTATGCAACAACAAAATCTACGTTTGTAAGTTGCACTTTCATGATAAAGAGATTGCACTACAATACTTGTATGAGGTGAATTGAAAAATACTATTTTATTTTTTACAATGCAAATATTTGTAATAAAAAATATAAAGTGAGCACTGTACGCTTTGCATTTTGTGTTGCAATTGAAATCAACATATTTGAAAATGTAGAAAAATATCCAAAATATTTAATAAATTTCAGGTGGTATTCTATTGTTTAACAATGCAATTAAAACTTTGATTAATTTTTTTGAAATAATCGTGAGTTAAGTGTGATTAATCAACGGCCCTAGTTTAAAGTAGCAATTTAAGCATGCTATATCTAATTGAGATGTTAAACACATTAGCAATAAGCAGTATATTGTTGTCTCTTGGCCCAGGTGCCTTAACCCAATATTCAGGGGCTTGCTGGATTGTTTCCCTCAGAAGGAGAAATCCATTACGTGAGACAGGTATATTCTTTGGTACAATCCTGTGCATTTACAAAGAAGATACACTAAGTCCTGTTTCCTTGAACACAGTAGGAACAAACAGCAGACAATTTCCTGGCTCATAATATCCAAGTCCACCCTTCCAGCCAGTTCTGTGCCCCAATGAGCTCTCTTTGCTCCCTCAGGGCCTAACTCATGACTGCTTCTCATGGCCTGCCTGCTTTCTGGTTGTTCTTGGCTTCTGAGATGCATGCACACACACACGTAGCTGCAACCAATTCATGCCCCAGCCATTGAATTTGCAATCAGCCCCAACCTCTGCCTAGGCCTTGCATGCAGCTTAGTGACTTGGGTGGTGGCTTCCACTGTCTCCAGCTATCCTTCCATAAAGCAGTTTAATTGCTTCTTCTAGTTAGCATGAATGAATGGTAGCTAGCATACCTATCAGCTTTAATAAGGTCTGTGATTGCCTACAGATCAAATACATACTTGCGGCATACTTGATGTTTAGCAGTAGACATCAGGGTTAAAATACCTACCCTAAGAAATAATGGCCAGAATCTGCTCTCAGTTATAGCAATGTAGTTGTAGAATAAATCCATTAAAGTGAAATTTGTACAAAAATAGTATGCAGGATATATAATGTGGACTCAATTGTGTCTTTACCATGAACCACGAGCAAGGGGCAGCGTGTTGTTGCACTGCTTCTTAAACTGATTCAGAGTCACAATCTGACTTTAGTAGTCACCATCTATAATTTGGGTCCCCCCTTACAGCAGGGAGAATATCCAGAGTCAAGTCTATACTGGGGCAACATACTTTCCCTAGTGGGTTTCCTCTGCCCACTCTCTACTCCATTATGCCAACTTGTATAGGGGAGGGAGAACACAACAGCCCCTTGGAGGCTACTTTTCTCCCAGTCCTCAATTCTGGTAGCACACACAAGCAAGGTCACAATCTGGCCCTGTACATGTAGAGTAGAGTGCATGATGATAAACACACACAATTTAGGTGGCTAATTTACTGCAAGGGGAAATGCATGCACACAAGTTTTACAAGGAATCTTAAAGTAAGCAGAACAGAAAGTTTCAGCTACACCAATTTAAATCCAGGGTCCCCATTTACTTCAGATTATTTACCTCTGATTTACACTTGAGTAAATTAGATTTGAATTTGGGTATATGTATGTATTACTTATATATCACAAAAATATATTAGAATTGGACAAAGTCCAGAGAAGGGCAACACAATTAGGGGTATGGAACAGCTTCCATATGAGGAGAGATTAAAAAGATTGTGACTGTTCATCTTACAGAAGAGATAACCAAGGTGGGGGGGGGGGAGAATGTGATAGAGGTCTAGAAAATCATGAATGGTGTAGAGAAAGTCATTAAGGATGTGTTCTTTACCCCTTCACATAAGACATGGGTGACCCACTTAAATTATCAGCAGCAGGTTTAACAGACATGAGGAAGTACTTCTTCACACAACGTATTGTCAGCCTCTGGAATTTGTTGGCAACAGATGTTGTGAAGGCCAAAAGTATAACTGTTTTTTAAAAAAAGAATTAAATAAGTTCATGAAGGTAGGTCCATCAATGGCTATAAGCCAAGATGGTCAGGGACGCAACCCCATGCCCTGGGTATCATTCTGCCTGCTAGAAGCTGGGACTGGACAACAAAAGGTGGATCACTTGATACTTGCCCTGTTCTGTTCACTCCCTCGGAAGCATTTGGCACCAGCCATTGTAAGAAGACAGGACACTGGGTTAGATGGACCATTGGTCTTACTCAGTATGGCCATTTAGTTGTATGGCAACTAAAATGATTAGTGGTTTGGAACAGGTCCCATATGAGAAGAGATTAAAGAGGCTAGGACTTTTCAGCTTGGAAAAGAGGAGACTAAGGGGGGATATGATAGAGGTATATAAAATCATGAGTGGTGTGGAGAAAGTGAATAAGGAAAAGTTATTTACTTGTTCCCATAATATAAGAACTAGGGGCCACCAAATGAAATTAATGGGCAGCAGGTTTAAAACAAATAAAAGGAAGTAGTTCTTCACACAGCGCACAGTCAACCTGTGGAACTCCTTGCCTGAGGAGGTCTTGTGAAGGCTAGGATTATAACAGGGTTTAAAAGAGAACTAGATAAATTCATGGAGGTTAAGTCCATTAATGTCTATTAGCCAGGGTGGGTAAGGAATGATGTCCCTAGCCTCTGTTTGTCAGAGGGTGGAGATGGATGGCAGGAGAGAGATCACTTGATCATTACCTGTTAGGTTCACTCCCTCTGGGGCATCTGGCATTGGCCACTGTCGGTAGACAGGATACTGGGCTGGATGGACCTTTGGTCTGACCCAGTATGGCCATTCTTATGTAGACTCATCTTTTACCACAGATGGTTGAAATATGGGGTTTGGAGGGGAATTATAAAAAGGTAGGAGTTTGCTGGAAAGAAGATGTAAAATTTGACATGCCTGGTTTTCAAGTGGCTGGTTACACTGCAATCTGCTGTTGTAATTTAGTTATGCTTTCGTGTCAGTTTTTTTTTGTATTTTTAAGTAATGTCAAGGGCTTCTAGAGAGGTCTGGAATTATGGCTGGAAGTTTCACAAGAACTGGTTTTCTCATGGGATTTCCAGTACTCTATGGTTTCTCTAAGCCAAACATAGAACAAGAATAATATTTCTTAAGGTATTTAAGTATATCTGCTTCCAGTCCTGGTCAAAAACAGGAAGGAAAAAGCCACAAGAAGAAATTAAATACAAACAAAATAACCCTATAATGAACTTCACACAAACATAAAATTGAACTCAAACGTTTTTTAGGAAGATTCAAGTTGGTTCTTAATTTTTCCAAACCAGCTTATGTATATCTATATCTAAGAAAAATGATGTACAACAATGCACAAGATTTCCAAAATAATCAGTGATTTTGGGTTCCTAACTTAAGATATCCGAAAGGGATGTCTATAGACCAAGCAGTGACCCATGGCAGCAAGTCTCTAAGCCCAGGTTGACAGACTCAAGCTTACAGAGCTTGTGCTGCTGTGCTAAAAATAGTTGTGTAGACAGTGCTTTTCAGTTTCAGATCAGGCTGGAGCTCGGGCTTTGAAGCCCATCTCCCTCCATAGGTTTCAGAGCTGCGATCGATGCAGCAGGGGTCGATTTAGCGGGTCTTCACTAGACCCGCTAAATCGACTGCAGAGCACTCTCTGGTTGACTCCGGTACTCCACTGGAATGAGAAGATTAAGGTAAATTGATGGGAGAGCATCTCCTGTCGATGCAGCGTGGTGCAGACACTGCAGTAAGTCGACCTAAGCTATGTCGACTCCAGCTACATTATTCACTTAAGTCGACTTACCACAGTAGTGTGAACAAGGCCTGACCCACAACATCTACACAGCTATTTTTAGTGTGGTAGCGTGATCCCAAGTCTGTCATCCTGGACTTGGAGTCTCGCTGCCACCGGCTATGTAAGTGTACCCAAAGAGGCCTTATTTATATGAAGTGCTGAGCACTCATTCTCTGAAAATCAGTCCCCTTTAAATTGGTTCAAATTGGAGCATCCTAAAATGGATGCACCCAAAAGTGTTTAGACACTTTTTGAAAAACTCGACCTATAGCTATAGGTCAAAATTTTCAAAAGCACATAAGCAACTCAAAAGCACAAAATCCAGTTGGAGGGACTTGTACTCTTAAGTCACTTACAGTCAGATTTTTAAAGTTACTTAGGAGCCTTAGTGGGATTTTTCCAAGAGCACCTAGCTGCTTAACGTCCATTGCTTTCATTGGGAGTTAGGTGCCTAGGCCTGGTGCATATCTGCATTTTTAGGTATCTAAATACCTTTAAAAATCTGGCCAATAGTCACTTTTGAAAGTGTACAGATGCAATATAGATATATTGGTATTACCTGCATATGAGTACATAAAGCTTTTCGAATGGGAAAGTGGTAAGGTATGGACTTGAAAAATACCTTTAGAATCAGGATAGCAAACAAGAGAAAGATTTCTTCTGAGTTATAATAGTAAGGGCACCAGGGAACAGGAAAGTGTTACAAAGATCATGTGCCCAAAGCACCTGTGGGAGAAAAATAGTGTTAATATGCAAACCAAAAAAGAAAAAAAATGAATCTTCATAAATAAATTTACTCACTTCATTGAGAAACTAAGAGTGCTGCCCATTTCCTCTCACCATTGGCCTGCTAATTGATGGTTATGAAGCAATGAAGGTCTCCTTGTGTTTCATGGTACACAGAGAAGCTCATTTTTTCTGAAACTCTTAGACTGAAGGAAATATATTTCCTGTTTGGTCTTGGTGGAATGCAACAAAAAGTGCTGGCAAGAGCTTAGTTATGCCAGGAATTACATCTGTTTAACAGGGTTTTAAGAAGTTGCAGATGCTAAAGTGTTTTGTTATTGTATAGCTGGACCTTGGCAGTGATGATAAATTTAACAGCTAAATAAAGATGTAAATTCTGTAAAATTGGTATTTCCTTTACCATCCGACATACCAGAAAGTTTTATACATTTTCCTCCTAAGATTTTTTAAAGCATCGATATTGTTGCAAACAGCTCTTTTTAAAATAAATCAGACTACAGATTTAAAAAAGAGGGCTTGAACAACAAAAGATTAATGCACACAATATGATAAATAGTCGTTTTCAAAACCATCACTACAGTATATTTAGAAACACCATCATTTTCTTTGACCCCCCACACAAATCTATTCTAATTTTAGTTTAATTTCTCTAAGATCCCTTATAGCATATAAGTGTGTGTGTGTGCGCACACGCACACACGTCTCCATAAGTTTACACTATAAAGTTCAGGCACAAAGATCTACACCGAGCTCATTGCAGAATCAGGGCCTAAACTGTATGTATGTAAGTCCTGATTCAGCAAATATTTACCATTAAATGCATGAGTATGTGAGTAGTTCCATTCAAATCAATGGGATTATGGCGTTTAAAGGGTAAGCACTTTTGTAAACGTTTGCACAGTTAGGGCTTTGTACTGTAAAGTACTCTGCACATGCATGATGCATATTGTAACTGTAATTCTGAAAAGGATTTTGCATATTAAGTTCCTGACCTAGAATATTCTCAATAGACTAGCCAAGGAATAAAATAGAGAAAAAACGATTGATGTATTGCTTAATACAATACAGCATATTAATAGAAAAATCTAGCAACAATGTGGTCAGAATTAAAGTGTTGATATTTACCATATGAAAACAATTAACATTCCCTGATTTTGTAAAATCTACACAGATATGCAAAAGAAAACCTTTGACTTTGCAGTCAGAAAATTTGTCTCTGGGTATAAGGACATCAATTCTTTTTCCAACTAAACTCTCTATGGGCATAGAACAAAAACAATGCAAGTTTTTAATTTCAATTGCACTGTCATTTCTGGTTTCCCTCTAGTCAGAAAGGATTAGTGATGAGGTAATTTGGATAGTTTCGATCATCCTAATTGCTTTTAAATTTTATTTTTCCTGAATTTCATTAAACCTTTTGCATATTAACTGTACTGTTGCTCTTGTTGTAAAGTACCATAGTTGTACTTTTCTAATATATATATTGTACAGTATAATTTAATATTAAATAGACAATCATACATTAAAATTTTAGTACTGTATACAAATTGAATTATTTGCTCAGTTTACTTTTTATCTCAATGTCTATATTAAAAGTCTCATTGAAGTAATGTGTTTTCAAAATATAAATGGACAGTTTCTGCCACCTTTACTCATGCAGAGTATCTCTGGTCCTGATGCTGCAAAGACTTATGTGCATGCTTAATTTTACACACTGAGTAGTTCCGTTGACTTCATGAGCTTACTCACAATACATAAAGTTTAGCATAGGAATAAGGCCAAGTCTACACTAAAAAGTTAGGTGGACCCACTTATGTAACTAAGGGGTGTGAAAAATCCACACCTCTGAGCAGTGTAATTAAGCCAACCTAATACTGAGTGTAGACCATGCTAGGTTGACCTCAGGGAGGTGGATTACATTTGCTACTATAGAGTTCCAAGTGTAGATAAGCCCCGAGTCTTTGTAGGATCAAGGACCTGCTGTGCCATCTGTCCCATTGATTTCAATGGAACTAGTTGTATATGAAGGTTCTACTCAATATGCTATCCTTACTTGCAATTGGTCCACATGGAATAGGGAGAGAAAGTGGGCCAGGGATGGGGGAGAAAGGGGAAGAAAAGCAGGGTGAAGTGTAGAGAACATCTCCAATACAGCACTAACTGTAATTACTTTAAGTGGATACAACTCCAATGGAAAACTTGTATTCAAAAATATTGAAGAATTATGATTCTGAAACAATAGTTTAGTGGGTATAAAAAAAATGGTATGAGCTCTTGAATCCTGCTAGACTTTTTAAAAGAAAATATGGATTGGTATATAAAAATATCAAATATACAAATTTATATATATTCTATTATTAGATATATATGTATACACAGAGAATATATTTACCCAGGAGAACAAAACAATGGGTACATTCTTAAATATACCATGAAAAGCATTACATCTTATTCAGGAATCGAAGAGCTACGTTCCTGGTCTTCTAAACCCTTATGCATGTGCTTAACTTTAAACGTATTTGTATCCCATTGTATTTATATAATACTACTCTCCTAATTAAAGTTAAATTTACGCATAAGTGTTTGCACGATTGGGACCTAAATCTACAGTAATGGAATCATTAACAGGATATAATATCAAAGATCTATCCGTAATAAAAATGGTGTTGTTTCTCTCCATTTCTCCTGAACAAAGGCTCGTGGACTGGGGTAAGGAAGGAGTTTGCTTTTTGGTCATGTGTGGTGTTGTTTATTGGTGTCATTCCTGAGTAAGGCTCCCTTTAAAAGGTTGTCCTACACCTGGATCTAATCAGTCATACTTGCATTCCACTAGATCTCTTCTGGCAAGGCATTCAAGAGGCAGAGTAAATCAGAACTGGTAGAAGGTCTTCCAAATATCCAAGGAAACATTTTATCAAAAACATGATTGAAGAGTGTAAAACATGATGAAAATCTGAAGATTTTCCAACCAGCTCTAGACAGAGTTCTGCTGCCAAGAACACTCTTCTTTGAATGTTTGATAGTATAGACTTCAGTTTCTCCAGCTGCTTTGTCCCTGTAGAGCAAAGCTCTCTTACAGAGTTGTGGAGTTTAAGGGTGTCTGAAGTAGCCAGGTCTCAGTGCATTGTAGATTGAGGCCAGCAATTTATGTTCTGTTCAGAAATGAAAGGAGATTCAGTGATGGGATGACTGAAAATTGAAAAGGAAAGAGAAAAACCATTAAATTAAGCAGAGACTGAAAGGTGCTTATTAAGGTGTTGTTCCATATCAGAAGTCTATATCCTGATGCTAACAAGGTGAGGACAGAATAGTTTAAAAAATGTAATGACTCATTGAAAATTATCAGTATAAAACTGTAGCATGAAGTGGTTCCAAGAGTTAACTTTCAGGTAAAAGCACTATTATGATATAACTTATGATGTGATGTCACCTAGAAACTCTGCTCTCTTGTTTCTGATCCTCCTCTCACTCCCTGCACTCTGCCACAGACTCCCACCAAATGTCAACACACTCTACAGACCATTCTCCCACTTCAAGCTGTCTTCCATTCTGCCTTGTATGAAACAGTCTGCTCTCTCTCACATATCAGACAACCATCCTCTCTTCGTTCAACTAGCGCTTTAAAACAACATTCTGCTGCAAAACCTTTCAACAATCCAGAGAATTTTTTGTAATTGTTCAGTTTAGGGATATTGCCACCTCATCTACTACAGTGTGATGCCAAATCTTCCAGCCCAGGTAAGTGCCAGAGAAGCTTTTGAACATAGTGCACTCATCATTGGTTTTGTGCACATAATAGAGATATGGCGGGGGGGGGGCAGTTTTTAAATACAGAGACATTTCCCACACACGCACACAAATCGTCACATCATAATTTTTACTCATTTCTCACTGTTCGAAATTGCATGATGAATTATTTTTGCAACTATATACATGAGGATTCCTCACAAACATTTGAGAAGTGTGTATTCAGTCAGTCGTTTGATATTCAAAACTCATTGGTGAAGCTTTGAGACCTGGGATTGTTTCAATCACTTGATTATATGGTGGAACTTTCATGATCTACTATTACTACCACCTCCATTTGAAATATATTTGGTTTTATCGTTAAATGAAGTTTATTGCTTGATTCAACAAATCCCAGTGATGGGCCCAAAATTCACTTTCTGTCAATGTTTGTATACAAAAACCTCCAGTCATGCAAAGCAAACAAATACAGATATGAACAGGCAGAAGTACAAACTCAGTTTCCAATTTGGCAAATACACTGTATTTGTTCATCAACAGGTTTTTACACTATTCAGTCATTTCTAGTTGTGAACCTAAACCTCAGATTTAAGTTCCACCAGGTTCTCAAACTCGATAGAGTTTCACTCAAGCTGTGAGCACTGGAAGGGGTTTATATCTGTGTGTCAGCCTAAACAACGAGAAACTCAAGGTTCTGCTGAGTTTTGTCTTCAGCTTATGGAAAATAGTAATAAGCAAGACTTCTAATTTCCTAGTTCATCCCCCTACCATTGTTGGTTTAACAGTAACAGCAGTAGTTTTCATGCGTTACACTAAAAAGTTATCCTACAGAATACATTGAGTAATAAGTATCTTGCTAACAGTAACACATCAGGAATTCATATTAACAATAATTCAGGAAGTGGACAATCTGGTCAGCAAACAATTGGCTGTCCAAATTCTTCTAAATGCTGCCTGGAAGAAAAATCTTTGCTATCTGAACAGCAGCATGTATTTTAATTAGATAGGGGATGTGTTCCTTTAATTTCAGTGAGCCACAACCATTGCATTATGTAGAACTGGCACTGGCATGCTATTATGGAGCACAAAAGCTATGCAGTATTGTATAATTAACCCAGATGTGATGAAATCCATCCAATAATGCTGATTCAGCACACGAAGAAGGGCATGTCATCAGGCAATACTGAACCTGTATTCAGGCCCAGATTAAAGAATTTTGGGGACCTGTGTACTATGGAAATTGGGCGCCCCACTTCTTTAAAGCACCATACCCCAACACCCCTCCTATCCCCCCATACCTCAACACTCCACCAGCCTCCACTTATCCTGACATACATCACACTCACCACAGCTCCTAACACCTCAGCCCTACTGGACACAGCCCCCAACATCCTGGTCCCGTGTCCCCCACTTACACCCCCCTCCAAACTTTTCACCCCACTGCACTCCCCATTCACTCTATAGACCACCAGCAACTCTCCCTGAGGCCTCACCCACCGTCCACAGGACCTTCCTGGCCACTCACCACTGCCTGCCCCTCACCCAGGCTAGGGCACCTTCTCCCAATCCCAGCTACCCAGTTCCATTCAACCCCGTGAGCCAAAGTGCTTAGGGTAGCCCACACTGAAAATGCAAAGGTCAGGGCAGGCTGCAAAAAGAGCATATTCTTCTAAAACTGGTGGTTAACATTGTAGTTAGATTCAATAACCAGTCACAAAATGTGCTCCTAATCCCCCAGAGTGGTTATCAGAAGCTAGAAAAAAAGAAATCACACAGCTCCCTTTATTTCATTCTAGTTCTCTGGCTCCCAATCAGCAAATAGGTCCAGTCAGGTGAGGAGTTATTTAAAAACTCTGCTCACTATGCAAAATGTTCTGCTGATCCCCAAAGAGCCACATTACTTGATCAATAGTTTGGATCTTACCCAAAATACCAAGCTGCCAGCCAATACTTTAGTATCTAAAACTAAAGGTTTTATTAAAAAAGAAAAGAGGAGAAGAGTTGTTAAATGGTCAAAGCAGTCAGATACATACGTATGACTTCAGTGTCCATATATCCTGTTCTTAGCAGCATTGGTGAGTTTGCTGGCTTGTAGGGTCCCTCTGGAACACATCCAAAGCCTGGATGGGTCTGTCAGTCCTTTGTTCAAAGCTTCAGTTTGTAAAGAAGTTATTCCAGAGGTGAGAAGCAGGATTGAAAACAAAATAGAGAAGATGCAGCTTCCTTTTATATCCTTTGTCCCAAACAAGCTCAAAGCACATGGACATGAAAAAGCACTTGGAGCCCCCTGTCCATAGGCATGTCCCTACATGTCCTGATGACTCATAGGTGTAGCCCCAGGCTTCTTTCAATGGGTTCATTGTATAGCTGGCTACCCTTGACAGGCCATTAAGCAGGCTGGATAGTGCTGATGCCAATCTGTCTGGGTGTGTCCCTCAAACACAGCACAAGTTTGCTATACAAATATACCCCACATTTATAACTCACAATACAAAGATGATACATACATTTACACATGACTGTCATATTTAGCAAATAACTTTTCCACTGATACCTTACATGGCATATCTTGTAAGATTCATTGCAATTTTGTAATATTGGTAACAATAATATTGTAAGTGGTCACCCATATTCCAAACAGCATCACACCCCGATCACATGACAGGGGGGCGGCCAGGCCAAATTTGAGTGACTGGTTTTGTGACCTGGTTTGCAGGGTTGCAGCGCCACTCCGGTTTGTTGTTGGGTTGGTTTTTTCTGAGTGGATGAGAGCCGTATGCAAGGACACTGAATGCACTATGGTTAATCCGGGCCTGCCTGTATCCCTTATGTTCATAGTTAGTTGTCTACCCCAATGTGCTTTATACCTAACATTTATAATATACAAATTTATTTTGTATTAGAAACACACAGACTTTCATTTGCAGTTTGAATGTGAAATTCTAGATTAAAATTCTCAATGCATCTGGTTTATTAAAAGATATGTTCCTTGAAATTATGGAGGAAAGGATTGGACAGTTTGAAGGAAGAAAAGTTCTCCAAGAAAAAAAAAACGTATGCACATTTAAAATCTTTTTGGTTTTGGCCTAAGTATTTTTCAGTTTCTTTAAATATGCTAGATGGCAAATGGAAAAGCTGCAAAACTAAATCAAAGTCCTCACCAGACGGCTGCCAGAAGTACCAGTTACAGCTGTACAAGTCAGAATAACTTCTTGTATCACTTCAAGCTGTTTACAGGGATGCAATTCATTATTGTGCATTTGTGTTCAACGTTTCCAGTTATGTTTGATAAATTCTCTCCTCTAAAGCTCTCAAATTGGCCACCCTAAGTTCTCTAATGTTTTCAATACATCTCACATAGTAAGAGAGTACAGTCAAGTCATAAATCAAGACCCTAAAAACACTGTAAAAAATATGTTGCATTGGTGTTCATGGAATCGTGGGTCTTTCCCCTCCTAAGTCTCAGAATGCACACGGTACGATGTAACAAATCTCAAGAATTATAAACAAATGTAGAGATAATGGGTATTAAAAACTGAACACAAAGGCAGCAAAAGCTAGAAAACAAAATAATAAGAGATAAGAGGGCTAACAGAGTAATTGAAGCCCCCCAACCTCCACAATGAGCACTTCCATGTAGTAAGCCACTGCTCAGGGCTTTCTGTGTTTCTCAGAAATGTGTCAGATCCTCAGCTGGTGGCAATGGAGGTCAATGGAGATGCCTCCTCTTACATCAAGTGAGGATCAGTGCCATAAAACTTGTCTGTTATGACTACTAGGTGTTATAGGGCCCTCAGACAGTCCACCAACCCCAAACCTGTCCAATGCTGCCACAGCATCGCCACTCGTGCATTGATATGGATCCCAGACTCATGGTGGGAGCAACGTCTTGAAACGTCTCCCATGGGAAATGAGTAGGAGAAACGTATTGCTCTGATCAATAGCCAGAGCATGCCAAGATCAAGGAGTATGTTACATTTTAACAAACTCCACTGCCAGCTGAGTGTCTCCAGGGGACCAGGTTGGTAACATTCACCATATAAGCCTCCACTTGATCGCCATCCAAAACCATCCTGCTTTCCCCTATAACTCCTCACTCCATAAACTAAATGTGCAAGAAAGAATTCAAGTCAATGTCTCCAGTGAGCTCAGCTGCCAGCCAGCTCTTAGCAAATCAGGTACAAGTATGATAAATCCTGGCTGCCAGGGCATTAAAATACAATTTTCCCCAGCTGTAAAATAAATTATTCACAATCATGGGAAGCATGATTGTTAGCATATCCCTCAGCCAGTAATGCTATAACCCTCCCCACATACTATGCAGAGTCTAACCTGCTCCATTGTCACCCCTCACTTTCAGGTCCCATACATGCCTCTTCCTGTTTGGAATTCTGCCTGACCAAACTCAAATTTGTGATGTTCAGATTTAGTTCATCTGACTTCAATCTTGGACAGATTGCACTAGTTCATATATTTTACAGAACTGGACACCCAACCTTAAAATGAGCTCCTATACTGACAATTTAGGTAGAGTGGCCAAAGAACTGAATGGACTTGCATATAATGATTTAGGCACATCCGTGTGTTCATAAGTGAGGCATTTTCAGTTACTAATTTTTTTTAGTGGATAAATAAAAGGACTTCATTCCCAAGACCATCAATCTGGCACCTTTCACCAGCTCTAAAATTCTATGACCAACTATTTGGACTAGGTAGGGTACCTTTAAACCTTGCTTTGTGGGCTATTCTGCGTGTTCTGTTCATTGCTCAGTTCAGTTACTCAATATACTATCACTGCAAAACCTCCCCCAAACTAAACTGTAAACATCAGGGAGCTTTACAGGATGACCTTGACATGGGGTATTCTATTTTCAGTGTTATACCTGCTCCTACAATAGCTTAAACTAATAGATATACAAGTCTACACACTTCAGTTAACGGTTGTTTTCTTTCCAGTATGATGGTCCTGAAACTTATTTTCTTTCCAGAAATCTGCAACATGCTAATATAGGATGGAACAGCTCATTTTAAATGTCTACTACTGATAGTTCTGTGCAGTAGTTTAAGCTCTAAATCCCTCAAGGTGTTGCATTTGATGGAGGTTAAGTACAGTAGCATGCAAAATGCAAATCTGATTAGGGCTAATTAAATGATTTATAAAGCCTCTACATTACAGTTAAATGTTATTTTCTCCTCTACACTACTGCATATAAAAAAAATTGTGTAGGGCATTTAGTTGCAATTAAGCAATTACTGTTAATGTTCAACTGAAGGAGATTTGCCCCCCTCCCCCGATTTAAAATGCAATATGCTGGGTTCATGATGTTTGTTTTTCCACTGATTATTTTAGCTGAAAAATATTACAGCTATATTCTGTTTCTCAGTTTCTTATTCTGTTTGGACATCTTATGACTGATCCAATAGCTCTCCAATAATATGGGTAGCATCAGGTATAAGATAAGAATTACAGCCACATATATCATCTGTCAGGCTATAATTTTTATCTGGAAGCTAACTCAAAACACCAGAAATTAGTTAAGGTTTCCTTATCCATAATTACCCATAATTCCCTGGGATTTTTTTTTTAATATTTGCTACAAACTAGAGATTTTTCCTCAATCTGAATGCTTCCCATGCCACAAGCACACAAACAAGGCTCCACCCTTCCTATATTTTGTGCTGTTTGTAAAATCGGCTACCGTATTGTGTTTCTACATTTAACATTTTAAATGTATTTAACATTTTTTTTTATGAGGATAGGTCATTGACCTATCATTCAACCCCCAACTTGGAGCACCAGTGGACTGCTTTTTTTCTGATCCCTATTTTTTGATTTGTCTAGCTTGGATGATTTTATCACGAGTTAAACATCCTGCCTGCCGAGCTGTCTGGGTCATTTGAACTAGGGTTACCATACGTCCGGATTTTCCCGGACATGTCTGGCTTTTTGGGACTCAAATCCCCGTCTGGGGGGAAATCCCAAACAGCTGGGTGCTGGGCCAGGGGCCGGGCCGGGGCCGGCGGTGCTGGGCCAGGGCCGGGGGTTGGCCGGGGGCCGGGCCGGGGCAGGCGATGCTGGGCCCGGGGCGAGGGGTGCTGAGCCGGGGCCCGGGCCGGGGGCCGGGGCCACGCTGGGCCGGTGGTGCTGGCCTGGGGGTGCTCGGCCGGGGGCTGGCCCGGGGCCGGCACCCCAGGGCCTGAGCCGAGCCAGGCTGGAGACGCTGGGGCCGGGGCCGGCCGCCGGAGGGGGCCAGACTGGGCCACGCCTCCTCCCCCCACCCACCCCCAGCTTACCTGCTGCCTGCTTCAGGCTTCCCGTTAATCAAATGTTCGCGGGAAGCAGGGGAGGGGGTGGAGTTGGGGCGGGGGCGGGGGCGGGGCCCCGTGGAGTGTCCTCTTTTTGGACACTCAAAATATGGTAACCCTATTTGAACACTCAAGCTTTCCCACCATGTCAAGGTGCAGACCCCAGGGAATATCTTTAGAACAGCTAAAACTTAACATCACAGTTAATGTCATATCCAAAGATTTTTAGAAAATGGTTTGAGAGTAAAATGCATTCAGTATTATTTCACTGATGCATAAAATATATCTCAATATGTCATAGTGCATATATGAGATGTAATAAATACACACACGTATCCAAGAAGCCAAAGGGCAAAGCACATTCCACAAAATGCAATCCCAAACCTTCCCTACAAGCAAACACTTGAGGAAGACGTAGACCATGCAGTGTGCCCTAAAGGTCAGACTCCTGCCACCAGGTCCTAGACATTTAAAACTAAGTCTGAGTCTCTTACCCCTAGTGCCCCATCTTACTTTGCGTGCTGATGCAACAAGTGTAGACAGAGAGATGGCCTTCTTGGGAGCTAGAACCCACCTCACTATGTAGGGAAAATAAATAAAATCCTATAGTTAGAAAGTAATATGGGCCTGAAAGATTCCCTTTGACTTTGGATTGGACCCTAGAATTGTAAGTACCTGGCATCAAGGTCTATTTATATTAAGGAACGTGTCCTGTAAGTTAGTGATAGTATAAGGTTGAAGAACCATATATGTATAGGATACGATTTTCAAAGACTCAAACGTGGTTTGGTCACCCAACCCCATTAACTTATATTGTAAGTTCACACGAAAAGCCTGTGCCAGGTCTCCTGTGTCCCAATCCTTAACCACAAAAGCATCCTTCTTGCTTCCCCACTGCTTAGGTTATTCACCCCAAAGTCTCCCACATTGGGATGGGAGCTAGTGTGAGGTGCACTGCTGAACATATACCACAAATAATATATAATAATAAATAATAATAATAAGACTACACTAGTCTACAACTGGAAAAAATAATCAATATTATCAGCAAGGTGGTCAAGCAGCCAGTTGTCATGAGATAAGCAAATGCACTTTTAAGGGTGCTTCCCGTTCCACTGAAATGAAGATGAAAAGGTTGATCTCAAAACACTATGAGTTCTGCAAGTTGATGTTGTGAAATTAATCAAAGTATTAAAACAACACTTTGTAAGCATGCCATACCTGAGGAATGTCAGATCCAAAGTAAACGTATCACAGTTTTTAATCCAAATAGCAACACTTTACTCACACCAGGAAGACATATTTTACCTGAGCGATGCTGACTCTCTGTAAAGAATATTTTAGCATAAAACTTCTGGAATATGTCACTAAACCAGTCAGATCCCAAGTGAGGCAGTTAACGAGAGGCTAACAGAAATATTTCAATTATCCCAGTTAAAAATTTTAATTTACTCTTTTTAATAACACTATTCTGAATGTTGCCAAATACACTGAAACCTGACACGCCTCTATATAAATAGATTAATTGTTCCCTTGATAGCCAACTACGCTAACAAACAGAGCAATTCATAAAAGCAGCTGGAAGACCATGTTGTATTTGAATGCTTAAAATAAATTCTAAAACCCAGACAAGCTTGATCCAAAAATAATCTTTTAATAATAATCAATATTTTGTTTGCTACAGTCTACTGACTTCCACCAAATTTGATCTT